>NC_135882.1:6435605-6710605 GCF_964194155.1 Cetorhinus maximus
CCAGTTTTCATTGCTGCATCATTAGCCACCGTGCCTTCAGCTGCCTGGGCCCTAAGCTCTGAAATTCCCCCGCTAAACTTGTCTCCATTTCTCCCCTCCTTTCAAATGCTCCATAAAACCTACCACTTCTGGCCAAGCTTTTGGCCACCTGTCTTAATATCTCCTATTGCAGCTTGGTTTTGACATTCCTGTGAAGAAGCTTGGGACACTTTACTGCATTAAAAGGTAAAAAGAAAGCGTTGCACTTCTGTAACACTTTTCAGGACATCCCAAAGCACTTTACAGCCAGTGAAGTACTTTTCGAAGTTCAGTCACTGTTGTAATGTAGGAAACATGGCAGCTAATTTGCACACAGCCACATCCCAGAAATATCAATGTGATCATGACCAGGTAATCTGATCTTAGTGTTGCGGGATAGATACAAGGCAGAACACAGGGGAGGTTCCCCTGCTTCTCTTGGAATTAGAATTGGAATCTTTAACATCCACGAGAGAGGGAAAGTGGGGCCTCATTTTAACATCTCATCTGAAAGACGGCATCTCTAAGAGTGCAGCACTCTCTCAATACTGCAATGGGAGTGTCAGCCTAGATTTTTGTGCTCAAGTCTATGGAGTGCGACTTGAACCCGTAATCTTCTGGCTCAGAGGCGAGAGTGCAACCCACTGAGCCACAGCTGACACTATAAAAATGCATGTTGTTTGGTTTTTGGAACATGGGTGAAATTTTATGACTATTTTAATAATAAAGCTATGGCAACTTGAGCTATCAAAGAGCTGGTTTATAGGGAAGAGAGTATAGCTTAACTGTTGGGAATAGTTGTAAACTGCATTGTAGTGAAGCTTTTCTTGAGCGTGATCTTAATTTTTTTACATAAAGGTCTGAGACTTCTAGGTATTGGAAGGAACCAGTACATTGACCTCATGAACCAATGTAGATCATCAAAAGTGAGTCTCTTTTTTTTGTTATTTTAAGGAATTTGAAGTTGTTCACTTATTGATGAGATGTGATTTTTGGATTGGAAAATTGGGCACCTTGTCTCAGTATTGTGTATTCTTGGGTTTAAGTTGACCAGATGCAGAATATAACTCTGTGCCCCACTATGTTCCTTAACAGCAGCGTGAATATTTCCATGGGATTTGAACCTAGGTGCGTGGCGAAAGAGCAGTGTACTATATATTGTCAGGTTCCGCATTTTCATTATTGATGAGCTAAAAACAGTAAATGAGCTTTTTGGTAGCTATAATTTGGGTTGATGTGGATAATCTGTTACTAACAGTCATGTTTAGATTTAATTTACACATATGGGTTCCCTCACCCTAATATCAGTAGATCCTATATGAACAAATCTGGGAGAGAATAGTAAATTGTCCCATTTTAGACCACAGCTTGCTGTAAAATTATTAAGAAAATTAGTTCATAATTCATTCAACTAAGTAAACATTTTATATATTGCCATCCAATGAAATGATGCTGATAAAGAATATCGTAAATGGGATAGTGTTCCATCATACACTAATATTGTTTACTTTAACAAGCACACAGTATATCAAATGGAATTCTATGTATGATGTTGAACAATGAATGCATATGCTATAAATGTGTATTGGACTACACCGAAGAGATACTAGCTTTTATTTATGCATAACACATGGGTAACTACTTTATTTGTGGATTATGTTGGCTTTTCTTAATTGCAGAGAAAACTGTATTCACTAATTCTGCAAAATAACCATTATTCCAGAAATTCTTCAGGCGGAAAACAGCTCGTGATCTGCTACCAGTGAAACCCGTGGAGATTACTATTGAGCCATGGTGGGTGGTGCAGGCTGGTTTCATCACAGAGGATGATATCAAGGTAATGTTGAAATTAACAGACCCAAGTAATATTTATTGTGTAATCTGACTTCTAGTGCTTTACTTATTGTGGCTAATTGACTTACGTTAAGTCTTGAGCACAAAATCCAGGCTGACATTCTAATGCAGTGCCGAGGGAAGAAACAGGAGTAGGCTGAAACATATGGTTTGTCAGGGATGCCCAATTTGTCTATCTTGAGGAGGAGAAGGTAGAAATGCACTGTGTGAATTTGGTTGACTGAGTCTGGTGACTTGGGTTGGGGGTAGGAGGAGTGGTGGTGGGTGTGGGCGGCAATGTGGAGAGAGATTTTCAAGAGGAGTTTAGGTCGGTGGCAGTCTGGGGAGTGATGGATTGATGCTTAGTAGTAGGCTCTTGGAGCAGGGGTGATTGGCATTGTTGGGGAATTGCCATTCAGCAGTGACAAGCAATTGGCTCTTTTTCCCCTGTACAACAAAAGGGCCCCCTTTGTCAGCGGGTTTGCTGACATGCCAGGAATGGACCTAAGAGAATGGATAGGTGCAGGTTTGGAGAGAGATATTTCAGAGTATGTGAAGGTTAGGAGAGACTGACACTTTTAATCCCAATGGTTTAAAAATAAAAATTAAGAGGGTGGGAGGGCCAGGGTGGAGGGTGCAGGTGGATCAAGGAAACTGAAGACAGCAGAAAGCCCAAGACTTGTTGATGGGATGTTTCAGCTTAAAAAAAAAGGCATGGAGGGAAAGAGAGAAAGAGAGTAGAAGAAAAGCTCAGCATCACATTGAGTGAGGAATTTGTTGAGGTGGAGGTTAAGAAAAGGTGATGCTGAGGGAGGAGCATTCAGGGTCAGAGAGTGTAAGTTCAGAGGGCATAGTGAAGGTATGATGATGTGTCCAATGGGAAGGTTGGAAGAAAGTGAAGAAGGGGTCGGCAGATAGGCTGGCATCCAAAAGTTGTTGAAGCTTGTGTTGCTGCCCGAAAGAAAGGTAAATGTTTTTGTTGAAAGTGTCCAATGGGACAAAGGATGATGTGCCATTGAGAACTGGGCCGACTCTGAAATAAAGTGAACCGCTGCTGCTAATTGGCAGCCTGCTGGAGGGGGTGGATTTTTAAAATAAAAAACAGCGAGAACAGTTGCTTGAAAGAATGTTGAATATCGCAGAGACATCAGCGATCATGGGTTGATCTAAAATGGGGAAATTTAAGTTGGAATTCATATGCAGTGAGTTTGAGCTGGAGACAGGTACGAAGAAAATAGCGGAGGAGATAAAAATGGTTCTCGGAACATAACAGGGCCCACAGGTACTACATGATCGCTTTGCCCTCCCACCCCCACCCCAATGCTTTAAGCATTTCCAGCACTGTCAGATATCTTTTATTTAGTCTATCAATGGAAATATTGTTTTACCAATTTATTAAGGAAGGATGTCCATGTAATACCTGCAACATATCTGGGGAATGTACAGAAATAATGTATGCAGAAATTTCAAGGAGACTTAATAAGATTGGGAATAACTTAATTCTGTTAATGCTAATCCTGAATTGAGGTGTGCATTACTGTCCATAAAGTCAGATTGTAGATAGACCCTGCTTCCACATCTGAAAGTGTGAACGTGTGGTGTCTAGCAATGCTGCCACCTGACAACTCGGGACATTTTAACTGGTAACCTTGTAGTGTTGTACATATTTTTTTTGTTCAGTTGAGATCATTTTGAGAACGGCTGTCTTTTTGACTCTAGATTTGTTCAGGGCCCGAGAAGAGTTCTATTGATAAAATCATTGATTCGGGACCTCAACTGGCTGGAATATTGGAACACAATGTGGTTCTCAGTGAGTATATCCTTTAGGAATGACATTGCAGTAAAACCCTGTCTTGCTGAACTCTGAAACTTAAATTTTACCAATGGCCAAGTCATCCACATGCTGGGCAGAACTGGGGCAAATAGATTTCAATGCAGGCAAGTGTAAGGTCATCCATTTTGGATCAAATAAAGGAATGGATTGTTGGAGTATTCTTTTTAACTGGCAAAAAAACTAGCAACAGTGGTGGTCCAAGGAAATTTAGGGATCCATGTTCACATAATTAAAATGTAGTGGTCAGGTATAAAACTGGAATTGGCATTGCTTGAATCATCACTTAATGGCATCAGGAAATTCCCACAAAGACCATCCTCATAGACAGCAGTTGAATGCACATTGCAGATGAGACCATTCATGAGTATCATCTCACTCGTCTCTTTCTCCTCCCACCCCAGAACATTGGTGTCCCTTCAGCCTGCGGGAGCGGTGTGCTCTGTAAAAGTCCCAAGAAGGAATGCAAGCAATCAGCTGCTGTCATTCCCCTTTAATACAATTCTCAAATATGTTGGGGGAAGCTTAGTGTAAAGGAATGTTATTTACCTGAGTGGTTTACAACAGTCTTCTTTGAACCCGTCCTCATCAAAATTTTCAAAGTTGTTGTTTCCAAGCTGTTAATCACTGTCAGCAAGGTTAAGGCTGTGAGCTGTTGCCTGGCAAATACAGCATTCAGCAGCACAGTTGCCTTTGCCCAGTTGTATGAATAGTTATCAAGAGTTACACCAGGTGGAAGAAGGTAGTGTTAGTAAGTGGCTATATTTAAAGGAGACCCAGGACATTCCAACTAATATGTCTTGATTCTCGGCCTAGCAAGTCGCCCAATTCAGGGGCAATAAGAGATGAACAACAAATGCTGGCCTTGCCTGTGACCCCCACATCCCATGAAAGAATTTTTAAAAAGGGTGTTGTGGCTGCAGGCCAGGTGCTCCATGCTGCAAAATCTTTTTAATACATTGAGCAGTGAGACAGTTATTTCACTGAATGTCACTAAACATTAATGGCCCAGAAACAGGCCATTCCGTCCAACAGGTCCTTGCTAGTATTTAGGCTCCACACAAGCTTCCCCCCCATTCAGTCGTCTTCTTCCAAACCCAACAACATATCCTTCTGTACCTTTCTCCCTCATGTGTATCTAGCTTCCCCTTAAATGAATCTATGCTCTATATCTATGGATCAACCGCTCTCTTTGGTAGCATGCCTTACTTTCTGGGTAAAGAAATATCTCCTGAATTCCCTTAGTGCATTTGTTAGTGACTATCCTATATTTATAGTCCCTTGTTTTGGTCTCACCTGCAAGTTGAAACATCATCTCGATGTCTGCCCTATCAATTGTTTTCATAACCTTGAAGACCTCCATAAGGTCACCCCTCAATCTTCTCTCGTCAATCTTTCCTGATGGTTATAACCCCTCATCTGGTGTCAAATTTGTGAATCTTTTTGCTTTGTGAATTTTGTGAATCCTCTCTAGTGTCTCTATACCCTTTTTAATAACATGAAGACCAGAACTGTGCACTGTTCTCCAAGTGTGGTGTAACTAGGGTTCAATACATGTTTAACATACATCCCTGCTTCTTTGTTGTCATGCTCATCATGGGACAGTAAGACTTGGCAGTCTCTAAGTAGACCCCATTGTATTTTGGCAGTAAAGCTGAAGAGCTCTTCCTCTCTTGCATTCCTGAATCATAAATTTCTGTAGCTGGAAGTTGTCTGGACAGGGACTTACTGAAGATTCATCTGCCTTTTATGACCACAATCCTTTGTCATCTGCCTGCCAGCTAGCTCATCCTCTGAACACAAGAATAGGAGCAGAAGTAGGCCTCGAACCTGCTCTGCCATTCGATAAGATCATGGCTGATCTGATTGTTGCCTCAATTCCACTTTCCTGTCTGCCCCGCATAACCTTTGACTCCCTTGTCTATCAAAAATCTGCCCAACTTCGCCTTGAATAGATTCACTAACCCTGGCCCCTCTGCTCTCTGGGGAAGAGAATCCTATAGACTCATGACCCTCTGAGTGAAAAAAGTTCTCCTCATTTTCGTCTTAAATGGGGGACCCCTAATTTTTAAACTGTGTCCCCCTAGCTCTAGACTCCTCCACAAGGGGAAAGACCTTCTCATCATCCACCCGGTCAAGTCCCCTGTTCCTGGAAATCTGAATGCGACTTGTATTAGCCTACAATATGTACCAGATGCAGTTTTCTAAGAAGTGTGCTTTAACCCACAACTACATCTTCAGTATTTTTTTCCTTGTGATAACCCCTTGTATCATATCTGATTAAGATCAAATTTATGTAGAACTATGGGGTGTTTTGTGCCATGAACTTGCTTCCATTATGCACTGGGATGGCTCTCCCTGTACACTGGACCCTTGCATTTAGCTGGCATTGCAAGGAAACTATTCCCCCAGCGCAAACTTTACCTTGTATCTATCTGAGTAGGATTTTTTTTTGTTTAACTAGGTTGTAGAGTGAAAGAAAAACAAAAATAGCTGGAAAAACTCAGCAGGTCTGATAGCATCTGCAGAGAGGAACACAGTTGACGTTTCGAGTCTGTATGACTCTTCACCAGAACTAAAGAAATTTAGAAATGTGGTGAAATATAAGCTGGTGGGGGGGTGGGACAGGTAGAGCTGGATAGAGGGCCAGTGATAGGTGGAGGCAAAGAAGAGATTGCCAAAGATGTCGTGGACAAAAGGACAAAGGGGTGTTGACGGTGGTGATATTATCTAAGGAATGTGCTAATGGTGACATTAAACATAGAAAGCAGGACAAGCAAGTGCCAGATGGCCCTAGTGGGGGTGGGTGGGGGGAAGGGATCAAATGTGCTAAAAGGTAGAGATAAAACAATAGATTTAAAAATAGGTGGGAAAAGAAAAATATATTTAAAATATATAAATTATTGGAAAAAGGGGGATCGGAAAGGGAGCGGGGATGGAGGAGAGAATTCATGATCTGAAGTTGTTGAACTCAATGTTAAGTCTGGAAGGCTGTAAAGTGCCTAGTCGGAAGATGAGGTGCTGTTCCTCCAGTTTGCTTTGAGCTTCACTGGAACATTGCAGCAGGCCAAGGACAGACATGTGGGCTTGAGAGCAGGGTGGTGTGTTGAAATGGCAAGTGACAGGGAGGTCTGGGTCATGCTTGCGGACAGACCGAAGGTGTTCCGCAAAGAGGTCACCCAGTCTGCATTTGGTCTCTCCAGTGTAGAGGAGACCACATTGGGACTTAACATTGAGTTCAACAACTTCAGATCACGAACTCTCTCCTCCATCCCCACCCCCTTTCCGATCCCCCTTTTTCCAATAATTTATATTAAATATATTTTTCTTTTCCAACCTATTTTTAAATCTATCGTTTTAGCTCCACCTTTTAGCCCATTTCGATCCCTTCCCCCCACCCCCACTAGGGCCATCTGCCACTTGTTTGTCCAGCTTTCTACCCTTAATGTCACCATTAGCACATTCCTTAGATAATATCACCACTGTCAGACTCGAAACGTTAACTGTGTTCCTCTCCGCAGATGCTGTCAGACCTGCTGAGTTTTTCCAGCTATTTTTGTTTTTGTTTCAGATTTCCAGCATCCGCAGTATTTTGCTTTTATTGTAGAGTGAAGGCCTTGTCTACCTGTTGGCTATAAGAACCCTATGAGAAATGAACTTGGTATTTTCAGCTAAGTTGCAAAACATTTGCAGCGCAGAAACCAGCCATTTGGCCGTACAGGACTATACCAGCATTTATACTCCACATCAGCCTCTTCCCACCGCACTTCATCTAACCCCATCAGCATAGCCTTCTGTTCCTTTCTCACGCATGTACTTCTGGCGCACACGCAATGGGCCAAATGGCCTCTTTCTGTGCCATTAATATTTCACTTTTCTGTGTTTGTCTTCATGGTGACTGTGTGTTCATGGAGCAAACCTGTCTCTCTTTTTCAGCAGTGATTGGCATTAAGTTGACCTGTCTATCAAAACCAGAGGATAACTGATGGAGATGGAAAATTGTCACACTGATGCAGTAGAGTGCTATTCTGAAATTGGGGTGAAATCAAGATTGTTGGGGAAGAGTAGAGGGTGCTCTACTGTATGTCTAACCAGGCTATACCATAATTGAAATGCTCAAAGCTGGGGGTATGTTCAGCTTCGCAGCATTCAAAACCCTCGCCATTTTTAATTCAAAAGGTTGGTAAATAAATTGTGTGCGTTCTGCCAAAACTTTTGTTTCACAAGCAGGTGAATTCATATTTTTTTGTTTGCACTTAATTGATTTGGTTTCCCTCTTGCGTTGCAGGTTTATATAACAAAGGCTTCATTTACCTTGATGTACCAATATCAGATGACAGCTGCATAGCAGGTGAGCAGTTTCACTGATGTTCGATTTGATCATCTTAATATGATTAAATTTACCAGAATTTATGTTCTGAGTGGGTGTATGAATTAATTAATTGCTTATTTTAAGCAGTGGCATAAGCAATGGATTGTTTTCCTTTGGAGCAGGGAAGGTTAAGGGGAATTTTGGAAAAGGAGCTCAAAATCTTGAGTTTTGAAGGAGTAAGGAGAAACTTTCCATCGGCAGAAGGGTTGATGAGCAGAGGCCACCGATTTAATTGGCAAATGAACCAGGGGCAGCATGAGTTGGGGGGGTGGGGTGCGGTGGGGAAACATGCTTAAGAAGTGAGTTGTTGTGATCTGGGGTGTGCTGTCTGAAAGAATGGTGGATGCAGTTTCAATAGTAACTTTCAAAAAGGAATTGGATAAATACTTGTAAAGAAAAGATTTGGCAATGGGAAAAAGTGCATGGGATTGGAACTATTGGATAACTCTTTCAAAGAGCTGGCACAGTGGGCTGAATGATCTCCTTCAGTTCTGTATCATCCTGTGTTGCCACATGACCAGTTTGTTTTGTTTTTTGTAAAATCCATCAAAGGAATCCTGAGATGTCCTTTTCTTTTAGAATCTTGAGTTGCTATTTTGACAAATTAAAAAGAAAACTTCATTAAGCATATACATTATTTAAATTGCATGAAAGGGTTTGATAGCAAGGTCTTTAGTTGATCTGAAGTGTCAACTTGGTTCATTTGTAGCAATCTCGAGTCAGAAGGCTGTTAGTTTAACCCTCACTTGTCGTACATGAACCCGTGATCTGAGCGCTGATGCTTCAGTGCAGTCCTGAAGAAGTGCTGCATTATTGTGGTGGGGGTGGGGGTCACCAGGTTCCTCATTCGATCCGGTGTTAAACCGAGCTCCTGTGTAAACGTTCAAGTGGATGTGAAAGAACTTATGGCGCTCTTTGAAGAGGAGCTGAAGATTGCAATGTAGTGGCTGAAATTTATCCCTCTGTGAACACCACCAAAAACAGGCTGATGATTGTCTTATTAAAAACAGAAAATGTTGGAAAACATTCAGCAGATCAGGCAGGAAAACAGAGTTGCTTTTCAGCTTGATGAGCCTTCATCAGAGCTGGAAGATGTTGGAGATGAACGGCTTCGGTGCAAGGCAAAATGGAGGTGGTAAAGCGACAAGTAGACACAAAAGATGGGAGCAGGGGCAGTGTAAGCTGGTTATAGCAGGCAGCTTCTGGAAATGTGTCAGAGAAATATGAGTAGGTTCCTGGGGTGTGGCCCACCCTGCTGGCTGTGTCCTGCTGGCTGTGTGCTGATAAGAGATCTCTGCTCCTCCTTCATTCCCGGTGGCACTGGTGCACCCATCCTTCAACCATGTTGCAGATGCAACACCTGCACTTTAACCTCCTACATTCCCACCCTCTCGGACCTCAATCACTCCTTTCTGGTGAAATGGTGATTTACTTGGTAGTGCTTCTATACTAATATAGTGCATTTGCTGCTCACAATGCATCTCCTCCACTCAAAAACACAGATTGGGTGATTGCTTTGCTGAGCACATCCATTCGGTCTGCAAGCATGACAGTGAACTTTTAGCAGTTTAAGGTTGTCACAGGGTGCAGGGAAATGTCTTGGAGTATTGTTGAATGCTTTTCCACAGGGAATGATAGCAGCAGAAACTATTGTATCCTTTATGGGAAGATTAGGTAAATATTTTTGGCACGGGATATTATCGCCAAAAAAGGTAAAGAATTAGTTGTAGCAGATAATTGGCTACTTCTTAGGCAGTCACTCATGACGTTGCTTTATGAGGAAACATCTGATCCTTCTTGTAATGCTAATTTCAAAGTTAGCATTTCAGCTATTTGAGCTCTGTTGAAAAGAAGAGACATGCTGTTAAAGCTTTTTGCCTTGTACTTATCAGGACAGATGCAAGAATGCCAAACTTCAAAGGGAGCAACAATTTATACTGCATGAAAATATGGTGCTGTTTGGTTGCCAAGCTGACTCTGACTCGTTGAGGAGTTGCCTTGGGGAATGCACCAGGGAACAAATGCCCTGAAATTTGGCATTCTTGCGTTTGTCCTGATGAGTGCAAGACTGAAAGCTTCAACAGCATGTCTCTTTTTTTCAGCGTTACTCAAGTTCTGTACTATGAAGTGACAATTTAAGTTTTATATAAGTACTGGAAAATTCACCTTGACAATTTTTTTTCCTTTCATGTTCAGTTCCACCATTAGAGGGTTTTGTGATGAACCGGGTCCAAGGTGATTACTTTGAAACGCTTCTCTACAAGATTTTTGTTTCTATCGATGAGCATACCAATGTTGCAGAGGTAGGGGGGACAAACAAAATAAATTTTGTTCTACGTATTTTCTAACCCAGCGCAAACAAGCAGTCACAAAGCAGTTTTTTAAAAAACATACGGACAGGTTCCATTAATGAAAGAGCACTGCACTATCCAAGGTGCCATCTTTCAGATGAGACATTAAACTGAAGCCTTGTCTGCCCCATCGAGTGGACATAAAAGATCCCCCACAGCCCTATTCAAAAGAAGAAGAAGGGAGCGCTTCCATGTGTCCCTCAGAATATTTATCCCTTGACCAGCATCACTTCAGTAAAAAATAAACAGATTACCTGGTCATGATCCCATTGCTGTTTGTGGGAGCTTGGTGTACTCAAAATTGGCCACTGCCTTTCCTGCATTACAACTAAATTACAAAAATGCTTCATTGGCTGTGAAGTACTTTGGGGCACCCTGAGGTTGTAAAAGGCACTTTATGAATACGATTTATTTCTTGCTCTCTTTCCTGAAATTTTCATATAATCTGACTTGTTTCTTTTGTGTTATGAGCAGCTTTTTCCTACACTAGAAACTAAATACACTTGTGACATTTGAAAGGAAGAAAATAGCAAAATTTGGTACAAGCTTTGAAATCAGGCCATGTGTTTTTGGTTTTATTAAAGAAAAGCAGTTTTGTTTGCCTTTTCGAAGAAACATTAAGAGCTATAGTTGGTGAACAGCGCAGATTAACATGGGTAATGGCAGGGATGGGAAATTATAATTACAATTTGAAGAGAGACTTGACACTATTTCCTCTCAAGCAGGGAAAATAATTAGGAGACTTAGCAGAGGTTTTTTTTAATGAAATTATAAAGGGCTAGGCAGTTGGGATTTAGGAAGTGCAGTTGTAAGCAATTTAGAGAGTTCTCTCTAAGGACAAATACATTCGGAGCTGAATTTGGAGTGGTTTTGGATTGGGGAGGGCATGGGTGGTGATGGATACGAGGAAATGGTAGGAGATGGCCTTATCTGAGAGAGATCACAGGAGCAAAGTGGCCATGGTTGGTGACAAGATTGAGGAATGGTTATCAGGATGCGTGGGAACAAACTTTTGAAAAATTCAGGGGCCTATATTTTATTGACTTTGTGTTATAGAAAGTTTATCTCTCTGAAGAATGTAATGGCTTGTTTAATGTTTTGCAGTTGGCGAATGTCCTGGAAATAGACCTGTCCCTTGTGAAGGTGCGTATGATGTTTTACAATTTTGCGAAATAATGTTCAGACCCCCGGGCAGGGTAGAGTTGAGTGGATCTTAAACCTTTTAAAATTGTCCCCAGTTTTGGCTTGTGATGTTTTAAGTTATCGCATTATTTTTCCAGAGATATGACTTGAGATTTCAAAATGCTGCAAGGAACGAAAGTGTAGAAAGTTTGATTAACCTAATTAGATTATGTCTTTATGGTTTTCACTGAAAAATGGACATAGTTGTGAGGTTGAATTTCCAAAGTATCAGTAAAATCCCAGAATATCATGCAATTGAATGAAATGTCGCTTATCATTCACTCTGAGTCAGTGACCCTGATGTTACCCATTACATAATAATACAGGTCTTTGTATTGTTATAAAACATTGAATACTCTGATTCACCCCAAGCAAAACCATAGGAGACTTAGTACTAATATATTAAAAATCTTACATGTGCAACATTTCCAGTCAACATTAACCATTATACGTCCCTGAGCCCACATTTATACTAGAAACTACTTGTGTAAAACTTGTCAGGCTATAATTACACCAGTGGGTGACTGCAGCACTGTCACTGGCAGGAGGATGTAATTACAATGTGCAAATCCATGTTGGTAATTTCATACATATAATGCATGACGCTATGCCCTGGATTTTGTGGTTGTAATAATATTAAAGCTGTCAGTGTTTTCTGCCATTACGCTCTGAAACTGACAGGAACTTCTCGTGTCCACACACACAATCAAACCTGGAAATGCTGTTACTGATTCCTTGCTCCCCCACAGAATATGCTGTTGAAATGGACATCATCCAGCAATCGCTGAATTGACATGGATTTCCACCTCTTACCCTATTATCTCACTGTAACAGCCCTTGGGAAAAAGCAATAACTTGTTGAATGAGGTGTAACTGAGTTTTTAATGGGTCATAATTGCTAGTGAATAACCTCTCTGGCCTGAAAAATCTGATTTTATATTTGTGGAATGTTAAATTTCCCTAGTCCATGATAAAAATTTCATGAAAATCTGATATTTCACCTTCTTCCTTAATACTATGTGTATGTTCCAAACTATATTTTCATTTTCTGTAAAATTATAAAGTGTATTTCCTGGCTTGCTGTCTGAGAACTCTTTAGAATAATTGGCTGCTTGCCCTGCTTAGTTGCTGAATACCAGAGACCCCCTACAGCGGGTGCCAGATTTAAATTTATGTCAGAAAAGGTGAAGTCCACGCCAGAGAGCTCATCGGATCTTTGTGGGCAGCTTTTTTTGAGGGGTCAGATGCGAGTACCATCACCTCATTGCTCACTGCGAAATCTGGACCTATGTGGCCCAAATATGTCCTTTAGTTATATTTAGTGATAACCCTGTGGAACATCATTGCTTGAGGGTGTAATTTTGCAGTTCATTTTGTCTCTTCAGAATGCAGTGTCAATGTATTGTCGACTGGGTTTTGCACACAGAAAAGGACAAGTGATAAATGCAGAGCAGCTTCACCCAACATGGAGGACTGTTCCATCGGTCAACAGATTAAAGTAAGTGGAGGCTTTCGCACTAAATCTATATGGGTCATAGCAATAGGTTGTGAATTTTTTTTAACTAGGAGGATGAGAAACAAAAACTTGCTTTACGAGCATAAGTTGGGTATATTTGAGACAGAGCGACATGTTGACTCAGTGAAAGAAAGTTGTTAACTTGTTATTCATTTAGAAATGTTTTATTGCTTTTAAAAATGATGAGCTACAATACCACCTCAGATGGCATTGAAGACTCCTAACTGTAGCTTGTCAACAGGAACTCTCATTTTAAAAGTGGCAGCCTTTACCTGCAGCACCTGCTGTACCTGTAGGTGATGATGGGATTGCCCTTAACAATGTTAATAGTCCTGGCAGCTCATGTTAATTGGGTGCTGCCATCTACCTTTATATAAAACCATATAATTCCATGAGCCTTATTTGCCCATATAAAAGATTTTATGGGACAAAAGTTTGTTTTCTTCCCCACAAAAGTGCAGCAGTAATAATAAAAAAAAGTTCAAAATTATTGTTCCTTCTGTAGTGGGATGCTATAACTGAGTTTTCAGGCCTCTGAATCAAGCGACTATCAAGCTTCAGATGGATGCCTGCTATGCCAAATGCCACTTCAGGACACTAAGATGTTCCATCCTGAGCCAGGTTACCTTGTTAAAAACCGTGCTCTCTAATCTACTAAGTGCTGTCTAACTCCTCCAGTATTATTGGATACCGTTACAAACTTTTCGGAAATTTGCACCCACTCCCCACTCTCTACTGCTCATACTTTTGCTGATGCATTAGTAATAAAACTGTCGTCTTTGAGAATTATTCCCACTCACGTAGATCTGAATAGGGATCCCAACTCTCTCGTAAATTTGAGAGAGTTTATCTTTTTTCCATTGGCCACAGAATGAAGAGAAAATGGAAAATTGAATTTCTGGAGATACAAGAATTTGTGTCCTTTTTATGTTTCCTAAAGTTACAGCCATTAACGTATAAGTCACTTAACTATTTTCACCGTCTTCAACCTGCTTTGCATCGCCCAGTATCTATCACAGAATTTAAGAATTGAAACAGATCATTCAAACCAATCAGTCTGTGCCAGTGTTTATGATGCACACGAGGCCCCGCTACTTGATTTACTCTATCTTATCCCATCAGCATCTTATCTCCTGTATGCATTTATCGAGCCTCCTGTTAAATGTATTTGTGCTATTGCCTCAGCCACTTCCTGTGGCATCGAGTTCCACATTTTGGCCACTCTTTCAACAGAGAACATTTTCCTTGAATTCCATGTTGGATTAATTAATGACTATCTTATATTTATGGCCCCCAGTTCTGGTCTCCTGCACAAATGGAAATATTTTCTCTGTCTAACCTTTCGAATCACTTCATAATTTCAAAGACCTCTATCTAGTTACTCTTCTGCATTTTTTCTAGCAAAAAGAGCCCCAGCCTGTTCACTCATGCCTATTAGTTATAAATCTAATCATTAAAGAGCTGTACTAACATATTGCAGAGCACAGAGTTGCTCTTACAATTGTACATGCTGAAACATCATTTAATTACAATGGCTATCACCAGACCTAGGAACTACTTCGCTTCTGAAAGGAAAGCTGCAGTCTAGAAACACTTACGTCAATGACATGCATTTGGAATGCTCTTTGCCCGTTGAGTGAAGGAAATTGCACATTAAATGTCTTTGTTGGTTTTTCTTGCCTTCGTGAGGATGATGCTTGCTTATATTGTTTTAAAATATGTTCCTACTTAACGCCTGAAGTTTATTCTGATGAAATTTTTTTGCTTGCACGAATATGGATTTGACAAAGGAAAACCTGGTAAGTGCTGTTTTTGGCATGTTCTGTTCACAGATCAGACTTGGCTTTACTTTGCATCTTTGAGTGTTTCTAAGCTGCTGATACTATTAACTACTTACAACTATGTGCTCCGTGTGTGTGTGTGTGTTTGATATATAAATGAAAATGGAATGTTATATCAGCTAATGGTTTTCAGGTGTCTGAAAGAAATGGGTTTAATGTATTGCTGTTGGAACCCAGTTCACAGTGCTTTTGATATGTTTAGTACACTTAAGTGTTCAAAGTACTTAAAGTTCTTCATTTTTCAGCCTTGGTTATCTTTGAAAAATCCTATCTCTTTTCTCCTGCCCGGGATCTTCCCTGTTCTCTTGCTCCTGTCTTCCTCTTCCTATTCTGCTTTTCTCAGCTTTGCCTGTAAATTTTGTACAGATCTTCGTTAGAATATAGTGTCTGTATTGCACCTCCCAGCCGTACTTTTGGAGCATGAAGTGCAGCACATATGAATAACTATTGTTTCAAACCAGTGCTTAGCTCTTATTGTCACTGGAAATGAGATGCAAAAAAGGATCAGGTTTCTAATAATCAGTTACTACAGTGAACTTCTGTAAAACAGCCTGCACTGTTTCTATCATGTACTTTCTTCAATGAAATAAACGTTCTTTAAAGTTGAACACTCAACAAATTCCATACGTGCGACTTTGTGGCTGTTTAAGTAGAACACCACCCAAAGCTGTACTTTGTTGCTTCATACAGGTGTGCAATGGATCCACAGAAGATGCTGCTCTCATGGGATGGGAATGAAAGCCGGAGCCCTGTGCACGATATAACGTCAACAACAGACACTGATGCAGCTAGTCAAGATGATGTAGGTTAGTGCATGACTCTTGAGTTAGTTTTATCAAATTTACAAAGTGTGCTACTGAATAATGTTTATTCATTAGGTAACTTATTTGATAATTGTCAAAAAATGTATGTAGTGACTTGATCTAAAAGAAACTTTTGCAATTAAAGACAAAGGACGTTTGCACTGTAAACACATAGTCCTACCTACACCCTATGGACTGAAGCAGTTCAAGAAGGTGACTCACCACCATCTTCTCAAGGCTAATTCAGCATGGGCAATAAATGCTGGCCTTGCCAGTGACACTTACATCCTACAGATGAATTTTTCTTTTACAAAGTGTCCTTCTAATCTTCTGGGTTTTTCAAGCTTTCAAACGCTTTACCTTAAAGCGAAGACCAAAAAAAATCTGAAATAAATTTTGTGATGTCGTACAGTTGGCAATTGCTGGGCTATATTAGCGTAGTGGTTATGTTACTGGACTAATGATCTGGACTCATGAGCTTAAAACCCATCGCAGCAGCTGTGAAGAATTTAAATTCAGTTAATTAAACAAACCTGGAATTTTAAAAAAAAAAGCCAACATCAGTAATGATGACAATGTAACCATGGATTGTCATAAAAACCATCTGATTTATTAATGGTATATTAATTTTGTTTTTAAGGTACACAAGTGAAGGGCGTTGTTTAATTAATCACTTAGAGCTGCATAAATTATGCTGCATTCTGTGAATAAATCTATTATCAAGTATCATCAAGAAAAGTATTAGTGTCTAACTTCATACTTCACCAATTGGGATTGTGATGATATGATTCTCTCGTGTTGTTTTGGGGGGGGGTGGAATGGGGAGAGATCTGCCGTCCTTGTCTGGAGGGGCCTATAGACTCCAGATCCACTTCAATGTGGTTGGCACTTAACTGCTCTCTGAAATGGCCTAGCAAGCCACCCAGTTGTCGAGAAAGCCACTCGCCTCCAACTTCTCAAGGGCAATTGGGGATGGACAATAATTGCTGCCTTTGCAAGCATCACCCACATTTCATGAATGAGTTAAATAAAAGTACCATAGCTTGTGGCCTTTGTGGATCAGTGCTAGTAGGTCATTCAAGTATTTTCCTAGCTTTTTTTGTTTGCTTATAACTTTAACTTCAGATTTAAGGGATCATTATTGTCTTGATTTTTAGCTGACACTGCCAGCGTCAACAGTCTGAGCATGCCCAGTGGACACACTAAGCGAATCGCCTTCCTGTTTGATTCAACCCTTACAGCATTCCTAATGATGGGAAACCTTTCACCGGTAAAGGCTTCTTAGATCTTTCTTTCATAGTGTATAGTGATTAGCACTATTGTATATAAGAAAGACTTGCAATTTAACAGTGCCTTTCAGGGCATCTCAAAGTGTTTTATGGCCAGCAAAGTACTTCTGAAGTGCAGTCATTTGTAATGTGGGAAGTATGGCAGCCAATTTACACAGCAAGCTCCCACAAACAGCAATGTGATAATGACCAGATAATCTGCCTTAATGATGTTGATTGAAGGATAAATATTGTCCAGGGCACTGGGGACACCTCCCCTGCTCTTCTTCGAAATAGTGCCGTGGGATGTTTTAGAGAAGAATAGGAATTTGATACAGCATAATAATGTACATGTGAAATTTCAGAGTTGTAGTAATTAAAATCTAAGAAAATGATAGGAAAAATAACCAAGTGTCATAGTTCAACAATGATATATTTGTTGTATAGTGCTACTGTTGCTTAGGTATGTGAAATTTTGCATCAGAAGTAATGCTGCAGTTGCTAACTAGCATGAACTAGCCTTAATACAGCTTTAGAAAAGTTGGGTAAACTTTGCACCAGTTTCTATATAGCATTACCGCAAACGCTTGACTTGTTTTTAATGTTAATTGTTTGTCTCTGTTTTGTGTCAGTTTTGTTCATGTTTCATTGTTTTTTTTTCCCTACAGAACCTAAAGAGCCACGCTGTCACAATGTTTGAAGTTGGGAAGTTATCGGATGAGTCACTGGACAGCTTCCTTGTCGAACTTGAGAAGGTGAGGTTACTGTTATTGGGGAGCGGTTGCTGCAATTGGCTTTGAAGCCATCTGTAGGTCACCGGATGTTCAAAACGATGAAGTACATTAAAATTCTAAGGTGTTTTGATAGAGCAAATAAGGAGAAACTGGCTCCCATAGCAGGAGAATCAGTTACGAAAGGACACAGATTAGAATAAAAGAATCATAGAATCTTTTATTCTATTCTAAGGACACAGAATTAAGGTAATTGGCAAAATAGACTTGGGGATGAGAGGCAACATTTTTATGTCACAAGTTAAAACCTGGAATGTGCTATCTGAAAGGATGGTGGAAGCAGCTTCAGAAGTAACTTGTGTTAATTCTATGTTAACTGTTTAATTGTATTAATTATTGTGGGACTAACTGGGCTTCACTTGACACAGATTAAAACTTGTGTTTTCAAATTATGCCTTGGTCACTTTACTGTGGTTAAACATTAAGACATAATTGTTATAGGTTTCATTTTCCTTAATGTGGCTTTGTCAATTCTGGAGGGATAGGATTGAAATGCCATGTAATTCTTTATAAAGTTGAACAGCAAGTATTGAAATTCATTGTAGCATACACCCTACAAGCTGGACGCAGTTTGATTGTGCTGCATTACGGTGTCACTGTGCTCCTAAGTGAACAGCTAGTAGTAGAACATTGCTTGAAATCGGTGGAGCTTTTACACTGGTCAACAGAGTGGATTAAGTAATTCAGTCAATTCCACTTTAAGGAGGTGCAGAAGCTTATTGAATTTCCTGAAATAGCTGGTGTGTTTAATGTGTTGTAAACAGGTCCTTTGCAATTGACTTCCATGGTGATAGGGAATTGCATCAGGAGGTGTATGCTTGTAATGTGTACCTCTGTAAATATAATGTAAAGATTAGATCCAGTTCTATCCTTCGACTGCTTTCCTGGATTGGGACAACTCAAAAAGGAAATTGAGTAAATACTTGAAAAGGAGAAATTTACAAGGCTATGAAGAAAGAGAAGGAGGAATGAGACTGATTGTGCCTGTGCCGACTCTTTGAAAGAGCTATGCAGTGGGCTGAGTGGCCTGAATTTCGATCCATAAGCAATACAAAATATAAATTTGGTTTCCTAGTTGGTAGAGAACAGAAGAGACTAAAATATTAAATGGAAGTAACTGACTTTCTAGTTAGTTAAATGTTATTTCTGAGAGGTTTTACAAATCACTATTAAAACTTAATTTTTCCAATGAAGAATTTAAGTTTTTAGATGTAGCACCTCCATACAGAGCTCAATATTATCAGCAGTCTAATACACTGTACAAGTTTGATTATGATAAAGCAGTTTCCTCTGCTTTATCAAGGCTGCTCTGTCGTTAACACAAATGATCCAATAGGCACAGCCGTGCAGTAAAATTTAGAGGTGCCAAATAAAGACACTCTCAATCCTGCCACGCTGCTCAGCCCAAAATTGTATGACACGATTTGTCAGCTCTACTGTGTTTATGTAAAGTGAATAACAACAACTTACCCCTGTACGGCCCTTCAACATTGTAAGACATCCCAAGATGCTTCACAGGAGCATCATCAGACATAAGTTTAAAAATAAGCCACATCAAGAAACATTAGGACAGCCTGGTCAAAGAGGAAGGTTTTAAGGGGCATCTTCAAGGAGGAGAGAGTTGGAGAGGTTTATGGAGGGAATCTCGGAGCTGAGAACCTGAAAGTGCATCTGCTAGTGGTGGAGTGAAGTGGGTGTTCAAGGGGTCCGAATTGGAGGAATGCAGCTATCCTGTAGGCTTGTATGGCTAGAGGAGGTCACAATGAAGAGGAAGCAAGACCATGGAGAGCCATCAACATCCCATAAAGGAGAGGCAGGACCATTAAAAACCGTGCCCTACATCTAGTGAACAAATGTAATCTCAACATTCGACCAGTAGTTCCCACCCCACCCCACCCTTCAAGCTGGGTGCAGTCTGATTGTGCTGCATTGCTGTGTCACTGTGCTCCTAGGTGAACAGTTAGTTGTAGAACATTGCCTGAAATCAGCAGAGCTTTTACACGGTCAAAAAGTGGATTAAGTATTTCAGTTAATTTCACTTTAAGGAGGTGCAGAAGCTTATTGAATTTCATGAAATAGCTGGCATGTTTAATGTGTTACAAATAGGGCTTTTGCAATTGACTTCCGTTGTGTTAGGAAATTGCCTTGGGTAAGCAGTGGCCCAGCACTTGCATGGGCAATATATGTGGCAGCAACTGTACTTGAATTTTCATGATGTGTTTACTTTTATTGACGACCAAGGAAGGAATAATGATTTGCAAATCTCAAAGCATCAATTTAAAAACACATCATGTAATTTCCTGTGATGAAATTGGAACTTGATTTTATTGAAACGTATAAGATTCAGAGGGGGCTCGACAGGATAGATGCAGAGAGGATGTTTCCTCTCATGGGGGAATCTAGAATTGGGGGCACGGTTTCAAAATAAGGGGACTCCCATTTAAGACAGAGGTAAGAAATTTCCTCTCTCAGAGGGCCTTTAGTGTTTGGAATTCTCTTCCCCAGACACCAGTGGAGGACGGGTCTGAATATATTCAAGGCTGAGTTAGATTTTTAATTGACAAGGGAGTCACGTGTTATGGGGGGGGAGGTGGGGGAGCGCAGGCAGGAAAGTGGAGTTGAGGCCACATTCAGATCAGCCATGAACCTTTTGAATGGCAGAGCAGGCTTGAAGGGTTGAATGGCCTACTTCTATTCCCTATTCCACTCCTGAAAACCAAGAGGTTCTGATTGTTACCACACTTTTTTAAGTATAAGCATTTCATTTTAAACATTTTTGTTTCAATGCAGTTTAGAGTCTCAAAGTAATCAGAGTGTTTAATATTAAAGGTTCAAAACACTGGTGAGGGGGAAGCCCAGAGGTACTTTGATCATGCACTAACTCTGAGAAACACTATACTCTTCCTGCGACATAATAAAGAGCTGGTTACAGATGATGAACAACCAAACAATGGTAAGATTTATACTTTGTTGAAAATAATTGCTCAAAGTTATTTTTTTCCAAATTATGCCTTGGTCACTTTACTGCGTTAAACATTAAGACATAATTGTTATAGGTTTCATTTTCCTTAATTGTCACTTTGTCATTTCTGGAAGGATAGGATTGAAAAGCCATGTAATTCTCTACAAAGTTAATCAGCAAATATTGAAATCCGTGGTAGCATGCTTTAAAATAGGGACTGGCACGATTCATGCCAGGCAAGTATTGCAGGTTGTTAAGTAATGACTTGCATTTAAGTTGCACTGCTTAGATTGGTAGCATGTCAGTGCTTTACAGAGAGACGAACGTGGGTGTTGGGTGGGGATGAAAGAATGGGTGGTGCAGGGTTGTGACCACTGCTGAAGAATAAAGCCTTTCACTCGGCTTTCAAAAGCAGGGAAGAGTTAAGACAAGGAGGGGTTTGGAATGGGTGTTTGAGAGCAGGGTCATAATGGGTAAAAAAAAAGTGGCCCTTGTTAATGGAACAAAGAGGATGGAGGGGAGCTTTTTTTAATATCTTTGTTTCTGGGATGTGGGATCTGGGATCTCTGGCAAGGCCAGCATTTGTTGCCCATCCCTAATTGCCCTTAAGAGCAGTTAAGAGTCAACCACATTGCTGTAGGCCAGACCAGGTGCGGACAGCAGATTTCCTTCCCTTTTTAAAAATTTTTTTAACAGCTGATAATTTTTTCATGGTTACCATTGCAGAGACTAACTTGCAATTCCACACTTTTTTTTAAAAATTGAATTTAAATTCCACCAGCTGTCTTGGTGGGATTTGAACCCGTGTCCCAGGGCATTAGCTTGGATTTTTGGATTATGAGTTCAGTGATGTCACTGCTATGCCACCATCTACCCTATCTGAGTATCTGAGGAGCAATGGGGGCAAATGGGGGAGAACAGTTGCAGGTGGTCACGAGGATAGGAGGGGTGAGGATATGGTAACATTGTAGATAAGAACAAAGATGCTGAAGCTGGTCCTTAGAGACAAGCTGAGCCATTGGAACTTGACAAGGGGGAAGAGGAGAGTGGCTTTAAGAACAAGGACATGGACAGTAGTATTCTGAATGAGATGCAGATTATGGAGGATTAAAAGTGACTGAGCATTATTTCCACGTTAGTGAATTGCTTAATAGATTAACAGATTAGTTAATATGATGAAGTCCCAGAAGAAACAGACCTTTTTTTTGACTGGCAGAAACTTGACCAATTGGTTTTATGCTGTGAGCAAAAGAGCATTAAAAGTGATAATTGATTGAAGAACATTGTTTAAATGAGTTGTTACTTTTTAGACTGTCTAATTTTCATTCTTCCCAGATGGAGGTTGGGAATGTTCAGCACTATAGTTTCTGATTCTTTTAAGCTTTGCTGGAAGTATCAAAAGTCATATAAATACAAGGTATATATATGCTTGTTATACTGAAAAGTCCTATTTTTAAAAAAAATGACAACCATTAATTAAATTCTTTGGAAATGAACTTTCCTGGCACCAATACAGAATGTATAATGTGCCTTCCCCACCCCCCCCCAAAGAGTGGCTCTGTGAATGAGATTTTACTTTCTGATGAGATTGTTCTGTTTCAGGCTTTCCATTAGATCTATTGCGTTGCGAGAGCTTGTTGGGGTTGGATCCTGCAACTTGCAGCAGAGTCCTGAACAAGAATTATACTCTGTTGGTCTCCATGGCACCACTTAGCAATGAAATCCGGCCAATAAGCAGCTGTACCCCACAGGTAAGCACATGAGTTACGGAATGATCTTCCGATATGACCTTTTATACTTCTAGATCCGCTAGGGAGTGTTGCTAATTAGACAGCTCTTTCAGAAGAACCAGCACAGGCCGAATGGCCGACTCCTGTGCTGCATAATTCCATGATGTGTGGCTGAAATAGTGGAAGAAGCAGATTGAGTTCAAACGGGAATTGGATATGTACTTCAAAAGTAAGCTTTGCAGGAGAAAGAGCATTGGGTGGTTTTAGGATTCTGTCAATTAGTTATCCCTGCTGTTAGCCTAATTGCTGAATAGTAATATAGCCATTATATAGTAATATAACCATCTATAACCACTGCATGTTGAAGCTATAGCCAGCTGCGTACCTATTGATTGCAGAGATGAGTGCCAGTTCTAAAGATCTGGTGGGAAAGCAGCCACCAATAGGTGTATGCATGTGACAGCTTCAACATGCATCATTTGGTGGCCTCATATACAGGTTGTAGATGCTCAGCTACGCACAATGCACAAAACGCCACTAGAGTTTTAATATTTTTGCTTTGTTCTATTGTATCCCAGTAAAATATGACTAATTACAGCCCACAATACAAACTGAACATCACAGTAAGAATGAATGTTGTTGTGGCACAGCAAATGGTAAATGCTAAGCTGCTCAAATCCCAGAGAGAAACTTGAAACAACTAACATAACTGTTTTGCAATTTGTATTTTTATTTCGAGGTATGTGCCTTGAATTCAGTAGTAATAAGTCCACCGAGTCTTAGAGGTTTTCTTTACAAAACTAAATTAAACATTTATTAATAAAATAAATAATTTTAAGCACATACATAGGTCTCTACAAATTACTACTATAACTCCTAGCTTCCCTAATTACTCTGACTCCCAGTTACACCCCTGTTAAGGTAACAGTAAAAACAAAATAGATTTTAACAGGTTCATGCAAAGCTCGCAACCCTGGACAGGGATATTCACTGTGAATTCTCTTAGCTTCGATTCCTATAGGCAACAGCTTGGTACATAGAGGCTGGAGGGTTTTCACATTTGTTAGATCTTAGAATGTCTTCTGCTTATACATAGCCTTCTCTCCTTTATACATATTTTCTTCTTTGAATGCAAATTTCACTGTTTCAATATGCCTTTGGACTTTACCTTTCTAATAATAAAAATCTTTCATTGTGCCAGTTTTATCAGTACGCTTTGGGAAAAATAAACACACTGTTTGGCTTCTTCTGGCTAAGTGTAACATTTCACCCTCTCTTTTGAAATTCAAATGACTCTGGTTTATCCAAAAATTTAAATTTTCCTTTACACTTCACATTCTAAAACTTCAGCCATGTTTACTTACTTAGCATTTCAAACCTTGCTTCTCTTCTGATACATCAAAGCCTTCAGACCAGCTGTCTTTAATTCCATTAAGTCCCACACACACACACAGACTATCCAGACCCCACTATTCCTACTTTACAATAAATCCCAATAATGATATGAAAATTATTATATTTTTATGACGATGTCCAGAATTTCCATCCACGTCTCTCTGTATCAATGCACATTTTTGTTTGCTCTGTGGGAGCTGTTGAAGTTCAGAAAAGATGTGATCAGCTACAATGAAACATTAATAACAAATAGAAGACCAGAAATGATTAAAAGCAAAATACTGTGTATGCTGGAAATCTGAAACAAAAAGAGAAAATGCTGGAAAAACTCAGCAGGTCTAAAAGCATCCTTGGAGAGAAAGACAGAGTTAACAGTTTCGAGTCCATATGACTTCTTCAGAGCGCTGAAGAAGAGTCATATGTACTCGAAACGTTAACCAGAAATGAGTAGTTGATTGAGGGAGACTGAAAGATTTAATTTGTTTTGTTCGTTTAAGACGTGCTTTAAGCATGAATCATTTTTTATTTCTTTACATTTATTGTTTCTAAATGTACAGTGAAACTCTCTCTTTGATTTCATATTAATTTTGACTATGTTTCCACCAATTTCTAACTGCCTGGCAAAAATGCCCTTATAACCTCTGATCCAGGTTTCTGCGATATGTACCATTGTGAGGTAAACTGGTGATTACAGTATACCTGAAACCTAACAGAATCTGTCATCAGCGCAGTGACTGGTCATCAGCTTTCTTTGGCTGTAATCACTTAATTTCAGATAACCTTGCATATACTTTGCGTTCGCTATCTGATGTTACACTGTGCCTAGAACTATAGCTGTGATAGGCTTGCAGTTTCTACTTCTGTCTGGATCAATGGCAAATTAACCATTCTTATACTTTCTGACCATGCGTTCTTAAACATTTTCTCAACTTTGAAAATTTATTTGGATTTTTCTAACTTCTTGAAAACTTCCTGCAACACTCAAAGACTTATGAGCCTCGAGAAAGCTGAAGTACCATGATCACTTTCAAAGGTGTCAATGAGCAGACAGTATGTATAAGATTATAATTAGCAGACATTAATTAGTTTTGCAAACTACACTTTCAATTCTTTCTTTTCTCCTTCCCCCTCACCACCCCCCCCCAAGTATTTAAATAATTGAGAGCAGGCAGCAAACTCACATTTCCCCACCCCCCCCCCCCCCTCCCGTCCCCTCTCCCGTGTCTCTCTCTCCCTCTCCTTCCCTCTCTCCTCTTTTCCCTCTCTCTCTTTCTCTCCCTGCCCCCCCCCCCCTGCCTTTTTCCTTCCCCACCCCCAAGTGTTTGTATGTGCAAATATAATTTAAGGCACACTTAAAAATGTTTTGCAGATAGAATATACAAATAGTATACGCTTATGTTTTGTCTGAAAAGAGATGAATTGGCTGCCAAAAGGATATAAAAACATCTGCATCATTTATTTTGTCCATTGCAAAATCCAGCTATAATCCTCTTTTGCAGCTTAAAAGCTTCTTTGGGTATGTCTCCAGTGAGTCAAAGTATAAACATATTAAGGAATGGAGTGCTAGCATTTTTATTGCATGTAACGTGCAGACTGCAATGAGGCAGAGAATCTTGTGGGGTCAACAAAAGGAAGTCACAGACTCTGGAACCACTGAATTATTCATCTTATCCAATGAGGCACGATTCTGAACAGGCTATCTTATTTTTGAAGGCCTTTTAATGCAATGTATATCAATTCTTGGAAGTAGGTCTTTTAACAAAAATCTGGTCTTTAAAGGCCTGTCAGTGCAAATGTCTTTGCTAGGAATTTGTGACCGGTCGGATTACCGATTTGTTAGGTTTTATTCAGCTGTGTCTAATTAGTTATAACTTGCTGGAGTTGAAATGAATGCCATAAGATGGCCCCTATTGATATTTTATACAGGCGTCTCGGTGCCTTAAACATAAAATAAAAACTGTAACATGAAATATTACTGAAAATACACAGTATGCTATTCAGCCTCTGAAAGGAAAAGATACGTTAATGATTCACATGTGATTTATATTTTTTATGATATGACTAAATAATTTAGCATACATCATTCATTTAATAAATCAATCATTTTTTTTGTTGTTCAAAACAATTAGCACATAGGACCAGCCATCCCAGAGGTTAGTTCAATCTGGTTTAAACTTTATATCTATCATATTACTGGACAAGGACCCCCATCATTGCTACTTTCAAAAGGATCAAGGCTCAGAAAACTTCCAGAAATTTTTCAGGTATTTTGAGAAATCATCCTTTCATAACTTTCCTGTTTTAAGTATGTGAAGTTCACTCATTACTGTGCTGCATCAGAACCATTGATTAAAAACGCAGTGTTGTTTTCTTCCTGTTATTTCCTCAGAGCTATGATCGATTACTTATAACCTCTTGGGGACATGATCCTGGTGTTGTTCCCACTTCAAATGTGCTCAGCATGCTGAATGATGCACTGACGCATTCAGCTGTATTAATACAGGTAAAAACATTTGACTCAATCTCCTGTCAGTCAAGCATCTTGCCTGCTGACCTGCATTGTTAGGAAACTTGCGATCCGACCCAGGGAAAGGTGCGGGGTTTTTTTTGATGTTCAGTTAATGACAGTGGTGCCAGTAATCTAACAATACTGATGTGTACTTGCAGTAAGTACGTGGCTTTATAGAAAGCGTTTTACAAAGGGTTTATATTAATCTTGTGAACAGACTTTAGTGCTTGTCTTCAGAAGGCTTGAGAATGTTGCGTTCAGTTGGAAGAAAATCTGGTATCTAGATGTCGAGACACAAAGTTTGTGATAACTTGGGGGATAATCTTAGTTATGTATTTTTTTTATTCCTCAGCAAGCAGATTTAAGAAATTACTTGATGTATTTTTAGAGTGCTGTTCTATCCTACAAGATTGTATGATTGGATCACACACTACGGTTTTTTCCAAGCATCTGAAATAGCTTTTATGATTCAACGCCTCTGTAATGTGATTCAGTTTAACTCCCACTAAGGTTGGATTGCTGTGCTACCAGTACTGTGTAATTTTAATAAAATGGACTAATATGTGATTGTTCATAGGGTTATGGTATCCACAGTGATGGTGAAACTGCTTATGTTCCATTTCCTTTTGATGAAGCAGGGATGAAAGGAGGTGAGCATTTCTCGTTACCTCCCATTATCGAGTCTGATTAAAGTATGCATGCACTGCTGGAAAATACTTGCAATGTGTCTGATCAACTTTTTTTCTTCAGATCAACTTCTACACATAACTCTCTGTTTTAAGATGCACTTTAGCCAAATAATGCTTTATCTTGGATTTGCTGCAGAATTCTCCCGGAGTAACATGTGTGCTCACCGAGCTTTGAAAGTGTTGAGGGCGAAAGTGGATCTGGACCATTTGTGTGGCTTTGTGAATATGCTGAACCCTCGTGTTCAGCGCACCAATGGAAGGCATCCTAGTGAAGACTTGGATGAGAAAGGTACGCAATCACCAGCTTAGTATGATCAAAACTACATCGGAAATGAACTTGCGCACCAATTTGTTCTAAGTCAGAGAAACCACTGAGATAGTTTAATCCATTTTAAAAGTTTTGCGATATTGTTGGAAAATAGCGCATTAATAAAATGTTTTGGTGTGAATAGAACATAAGAAATAGGAATAGGAGTAGACCATTCGGCCCCTCGAGCCTGCTCCGCATTGCAATAAGATCATGGCTGATCATCTTGGAATGTGAATGTGGAACTCAGGGCCACATACGTAGAATTTGCAGCACAGAAACAGGCCATTTGGCCTAACCGGACTGTGTCCGTGTTTAAACTCCACACCTCTTTCTTCACCTGACCATAACTGCATATTCCCCTTCCCTTCTCCCCCTCAGGTACTTAGCTTCCCCTTAAAGAAAGACTTGCATTGCTTTAGGGTCTTTCATGATCCCAGGACATCCCGTAGCACTCTATAATTGCTGAAGTACTTTCAAAGTATGGTCAATCTTGTAACGTAGGAAATGTGGTAGCCAGTTTGTGCCTAGCAAGCTCCCACACACAACAAAGATAACCTGTTTTTAGTCATTAGTTGAGGGATAAATATTGCCCTGGACACTAGGGAAAAGTTCTTTGAAGAGGATGCTATTCTTCAAAATATGCCATGGGAATTTTTAAGCCCACCTGATGGGGCAGAAAGGGGCGTTGGGTTGATGTCTGATCGGAAAACGGCATCTCCGATAGTGCAGCACTCCCTCAGTACTGCACTGGGTTTGTGCCCAAGCCTCTGGAGTGAGACTTGAACCCACAACCTTCTGACTGAGCGTGCTGCCCACAGGGCCTTGGCAGACTTCTTAAAGGCATTGATGCTAATGGCCTCAACAACTGCCACGTGGTTGCAAATTCCACACGGTAACCACTCTCTTGGTAAAGAGCGGAGTGATCAGGGTGAATAGCTTGGATGCATTTAAGAAGAATCTGGTTAAGTACATAGAGAGAGAGAGAAATTGTGTAGGGCGTGTTGATAGGATGAGATAAATTAAGGTAGGCTTGTGCGAAGCACAACCTCTGGTATACCACCAGCCAGACTAAACCATGCTGTAATTCTGTGCATTTTATTTGCACACCCATGTTATAAAATTTGTGCCATCAATGCACGGGCTCCACCAACTTCCTTGATCTTATCTTCAGCCTTCCTGCTGAAGAACTTTGCCTTGACGATGCCTGGCTGTTTTGGCAGTCTTCCTTTGCCCAGGACTTTATAGTAACCAGCATGCACAACATCAGTAACAGGTGCTGGCCCTTCAGGTTTCTTGGCATAGTTTAACCTGGTCTGTTCACTGACCAGCGTCCACAGCTTATCCAGATTTATGGTCGGACGGAATGACTGATTCTTCTTTAGACGGTCATTTAACGTACTTTGATTTAACAATGGACTTTGTGGCCAGATGCAGCAGTCACAGCCTGAAAAATCCATCTGAGAGATAATTAAATCATTGAAGAAGTTCACGGTTCAATGTAAAACCCTAATTACAAAACTCTTCAGATTATCATGATGTGAGTCACCTGAGCTTCCTTGTCATAGTTTTATATCCTTTAAATTGCTTCAATGGATTACAACAGACTTAACTATTTAACATAATTATTATGATCTCAGTTAAGCTGGGCTCACAACTAACCAGTTTATTGATGGCTGATACCAAAACAGAGTCAAGGTGTGCGATGTAGGCATGGGTGTTTTGAAGATCTTTAGATCTCCTATTGAGCAAAGAACTGTAAGCAGTCTGTGTGTCTGGGTGCTTTCCTTAATATATTAAAGTTGCTGGTGAGCAACTTTTTCCTAAATACTAATCTCCTTTTTTAGTTATCTAAATTGCCCTGCTGAAATCTGATTTTGGCAGTGTTGTACTTCAGGTGTCTTGAATGTTGTCAGCCATGGCTCAATGGGTAACACTCTTGCCTCCGAGTCAAAGTTGTGGTGTCAAGTCCTACTCCAGGGACTTGAATACAATATATCAGCTGACACACACAATGAGAGGATGGGGAGACGGTGGTCTAGTGATGTCACTAGCAAGCTAGAGGCTCAGGCTAATGCCTTTGGGACATGGGTTCAAATGGCAGCTGGTAGAATTTGAATTCAACGACTACATCTGGAATATAAAGTTAGTGTCAGTAATGGTGACCATGATAACTGTCAGCAATTGTAAAAACCCATCTGGTTCACTAATGTCCTATAGGGAAGGAAATCTGCCATCCTCATCTGGTCTGGCCTACATGTGACTCCAGACCCACAACAATGTGGTGGACTCTTAACTGCCCTCTGAAATGACCTAGCAAGCCACTCATTTCAAGGGCAATTAGTGATGAGCAACAAATGCTGGCCTTGCCAGCGATGCCCACATCCATGAAAGAATAAAGAACTCCCAGTGAGATGCTGAAAGTACTGTTGGAGATGCCGTCTTTCAGATGAGATACTAAATTGAATCTTGCCTGTCTCCTTGGGTGGATGTAAAAGATCCCATAGCTACTATTTCAAAGAAAAGGATGGGAATTCTCCTCCGTCAATCAACGTCACCAAAGCAGACTATCTGGTCATTATAATTTGCTGTTTGTGGGAGCTTGCTTTGTAATAATTGGCTGTAAAGCATTTTGGGATCTCCTGGGAGGCCGTAAAAGGCACTATATAAATGTAAGGTTTTTTCCCTCTAAGTTAGATTTTTTTAAAATCTTTACCTTGATCCCACAAAATGCACTTTGGGACCTCAAAACTCTCCCACCCTACTCCATTACTGAATGTTCCCATCTTCTGCAAAGATACTTGCTTAATGGTGCTGTTTTCACACTCTAAATTAACTAGAAACTGCCGTAAATAATGTTCTTATCAAACATATGGTGTGAATTGAAATATTTTGCAGAAGAATTTGAATCCCCCCCTGGATCTGATGCTCAAGGTAGTACTGAATCCTTTGAGTTGGTAACAGATGAGCCCATGGCTGACGCTGTGCCCAAAAGAATTGCTGAAGGTAAATAAAATTATTGTAGTACAGAAAGTGAGTGTTTCTGAAAAAAGAGACATGCTGTCAAAGCTTTTTGTCTGGAACTCCCCACCTTACAGCACTGCGGGAGCACCTTCACCACACAGGCTGTAGTAGTTCAAGGAGGGGGCTCACCACCTGAAGGGTAACTAAGGATGGGCAATAAATGCTGGACTTGCCATTGACACCCAAATCATGAGAATTAATTTTATATTTTAAAAAACTGGGCTTCCTGTTTCTCCGTGGCTCCATGAACCCTGTGATCACCTTGAGGCATCCGTTTCAAAATATCCCACACCTGATCCCCGGTCTGTGCTGCACTAGCAGATCTCAACCACTGGACCAGACTCTTGGGTTGGAATGGGGAAGAATGAGCTGGCCTCTTCTAATTGCGATCCAGTGACTAATGTCTGCCTCACTATCTCTGTAATCTCCTCCAACCATACAACCCTTTGAAATTTCTGCACTCCTCCAATTCTGGCCTTTTACGCATCCCCTATTTTAATTGCTCCACCATTGACATCAGCTATCTAGACCCCATGACCTAAAATTCCCTCCATACATCTCTCCTCATCTCCATCTCTTCCAGTTTGAAGATGCCATTAAAAGCCTGCCTCTTTGACCAAGTTTTTGGCAACCTGTCCTAATATCTTAAGTTGCTAGGTGTTAAATTTTGTCTGATAATCGCTCCTGCAAAGCTCCTTGGGATGTTTGAAGACATCAAGGGTGGTGTAAAGATGCAAGTTGTGGTTGTATGTGAGTTAGCTGTGATGCCCCACAGGTCAAATAGCCCTTGCCACCTATAGTCAAGACTTGTATGCATCAAATGTTTCTTTTTGGGCAAGGCATCCACAGGATGAGGAAAGGAGGGAACAGGAAAATTTTGGTGCGCTGATTTTTGCAATGTTCTAATTTTCCAGCCTCCATAACAGAACAGGATTGGATTCCTCTGGAGCTGTGCTTCGGGATCCCGCTCTTCGTTTCAGAGCTGAACAGGAGTGTCTGTCAGAAAATTGCCACACATCAATTATGTGGGAAGAAAAGGTAAATATTGTCTCAGGCTTTGCACATTATGTTTATTATTGCCTTTGCAAGTACACAGCTCGAGTTGCTATGTCACATAATCATGCCACACAGGAGGAGGCCACTCAGCCCATCATGCCTGCACCGGCTTCCTAAAAGACCTACCAATTAGCCCCACTCCCCTACTCTTTCTCTATAGCCCTGCAATTTTTTTTATTTCCTTCTGAAGTTGAGATCCAATTTCCTTTTGAAAGTTACTATTGAACCTGCTTCTACCACCCTATGAAGCAGAGCATTCCCAGATCATCTGTGCCTCAGTTGGTTGTACCCTTGGGAGGTTGTGGGTTGAATTCCCGCTCTAGGGCTTGAGCACAAAAGTCAAAATTGACACTGGAATGCTGAACTATCAGGGGGATGCCTTTCGGATGAGAAGTTAAACTGAGGCCCTGCCAGTCCTTTCAGTGGGCGTAAAAGATTCCATGGTACTGTTTCTAAGAAGAGTTCTCCCCGGCATCCTGGCCAATATTTATCCCTCAATTAACATCACAGAAACAGATTACCTGGTCATTATCATACTGCTGTTTGTGGGAACTTGCTGTGCACAAATTGGCTGCTGCATTACCTACATTACAACAGTGACTACACTTCAAAAATACCTAATTGGCTGTAAAGCCCTCAGGTGATCCTGCACTATAAAAATGAAAATCTTTCTTTATCACCACAGCTCAGTGAGTGGGGGTGGGGGGTGTGGTGGGTGTGGTGGTGGGGGGTGGGGTGTGGAAGAAATGCTTGAGATCCATCTACCCTGACTTTTTTGCCAATTTATTAAATGTGTCCTCTGGTTACAGACCTTCCTGCCAACGGAAACAGCTTCTCCTTCTTCCCTCTATCAAAATGGCACACAATTTAGAACAGTTCTGTTAAATGTCCCCTTAACCTTTCTCTGCTGTAGGGAGAAGGATCCCAGCTTCTCTAGCGCCTCTATGTAACTGAAGTCCTGTATCTCCGGAACCATTTTTAAAAATGTATACTACGATTTCTTGTCAACCACGTATGCACTTGACCGTTTTACGTTGTTGCGTCCATAAAGATGGTCTTGCGAGTAACACCTGCGGTGAATTCGGGTAGTGGCGTCACGTTGAATAACTTTGCGCGTTCTTAACTGTGGCAGAGTTTCCCTCAGATTTTTGAACGGTGATCCAATTGTTTCTGTATTTTTCTGCCATTTTTTTAAACTTCTGCACACTATGAAACAGAAGAGAAGAAAAAAAAAAATCAGCTGACTGATAATCTTCTCTCAGCCCTGTATGACCAAGTGGATAAATACAGTCCTCCCATGCTAGAAAGATACACAGGTCGGAGATGGGGCTGGAAACCTGGAGGCTGAATTCTCCAATCTGCATTGACTTTGAGCGCAGCTTAGATATTGGACTTATTGCCTTTAACCTAAAGTTAAATACAAATTGTTGTTGAAGGGGCCCTGTTCAATCCTTTTTACACTACACCCTCTACCTTAAGGATCACAAGCCAGCCAGGCTCCTGTTGATCTGCAGTGATCCCATTCTTCCACTTACAGTTTTAAACATAATTACTTGGTATCCACTTTTGGGCATTTTAGCCCTGAGAAAACGTTGGTGTGGGCGGGAGGGTATAGATGGTTTGGAAGAGGAGAACATGCAACCTTAAGGTGATCACGAATGAAGTTCAGTTCCAAGTGAGAGCAGCTAAGACTGTCGAAAAGGAAGTAAATTATCATTGGAGATGCCAACTGTTTTGGGCCTGTACAAGTTAACTATTTGCGGTATTATTTTCGTAGTTAACGCATTGGTAGAAACCTGTCCTACGCATTCAAAATGATCAAAACCTGCAAAAAGGTTAAAAATTCAAAATGCTGTTAATTTGCTTGGCTCAAACCGGTTTGTTTACATTTTCCACTTTGTCACTGTAAACACAGCATTACGTTATTTATTTTCTTTTCATGTTGATCTTCCTGTGCAATTGGTTGATGGATATATTTGCAGAGAATTAATCCACTGTGTCCTGTTCTCTCTACAGCCTTCAGAAACTTTTGCATTCCAGTAGGAAACTCTCTCTGCAGGTCCTCAGCTTTGTACAGTCATTCCAGGTATAAACTACCCAAAACATTCAATGTTGTGTGCATATGAAATTGATTTTAAAAAAAACGATTGGGATTAGGTGAGAGGGATGAGGCACTACCCCTTCAGCGTTCAAATTCAGGATGAAAATCTATCCTGTTGGCTTCAACAATCTTAAATCACTTGAGTTTGGCAGCCTAAAGTTAGTTTCTAACTTTTGTTATTGGTACATGAGTAATAATTGGTACTAAACCGGTAATATCAAAGAATGGCTGTAGAAAATAATGCAGAACGTTGGGGCTGAGACACAGAGGTAGAGTATAGGGAGCTTTATTCTGCATTTAATCATGATGGACTGGCTTTGGGAGTGTGACACCGGGTACCTGAAATGAAGTTGAGTTCCATTGTCCAGCCTGAGCATCCCTCACCTCAATACCTACAAAATCAATCATATAAAAGTAACACAAGTAGGACAAAGTATTACCAGCACAGCAACAAGCCATTTTGCCCAACTGGTCTGTGTTGGTGTTAATGCTCCACATGAGCCTCCTGGCACCCTACTTCATCTCACCCTATCAGTATATAAGAACATAAGAATTAGGAGCAGGAGTAGGCAATTCAGCCCCTCGAGCCTGCCCCGCCATTCAATATGATCATGGCTGATCTAATTTCGGCCTCAACTCCAATTTCCCGCCCCCTCCCCACAACCTTTCAACCCGTTACTAATTAAAAATCTGTCTATTTCCTCCTTAAATTTATTCAGTGTCCCGGCATCCACTGCACTCTGAGATAGTGAATTCCACAGATTCATGACCCTTTGAGAAAAGTAATTCCTCCTCATCTCTGATTTAAATCTACCACCCCTTAGCCTAAAACTATGGCCTCTCGTTCTAGAATGCCCCACAAGGGGAAACATCCGCTCCACGTCTACTTTGTCTATCCCTCTATTCCTTTCTCTCTCATGTTTTTATTCAATTTTACCCTTAAATACAAATATGTTATTTGCCTTAACCATTCCTTGTGATAACGAGTTCCACATTCTCACCACTCTCTGGCTAAAGAAGTTTCTCCTGAATTCTGATTTATTAGTTACTATCTTATATTTATAACTCTTACTTTTGGTCTCCTCTACAAGTGAAAATATCTTCTATACATCTGCCCTCTTAAACTTTTTTTAAACACCTCTTTCAGGTCACCCCTCAGCCTTCTCTTTTCTAGAGAAAAGAGCCCCAGGTTGTATAATGTAACGTACCATACTACATACTCTGTCTGTAACTTCACCTCCAAGATATGAAACCACATGACTATAAATCCAATTAGACAAACTGCACACTCTTGTCTTCCTTGACTCCTCTATGTTCTATCGATAATCCACCACCATTTCCTATTCTAGCTCTCGACTTTCCTCCTCTAATCAAGGATTTTAAAATCCAATCATTCAATTGGTGCATCTCGATTTACCACAGCTCTTTAAAACATTGCTGGCCTACTCTGCTATATTACTCTTGGCTGTTTCATAGGAACAGTAGAGGGCAGAAAAAAGGACTAATGGAATTAACCTACATACGATCAACATCAGTCACTCAGCATCTGTGATCAGTCACAGGAATTGATTTCATTTTGTGTTTCAGCAATTTTGGCAGCATGAGGTGATGTTTTTATTTTGTAAGTTTAAGTCCAAATGAGTGTTTCCATATATGGTGCACTTGTATGTTAGAATGTTTTATTTATTTATTGGATGACCTTTGTTAGGACAATTACTACTTATTATTTGGAGATGATGTTATGATTGTTTAGTCTCTCAAGCTTGTTCAGCCGTTCAGTGAGATCAGGTTTTGTTTTATAATGCTCCTTGGAGTATTTCATTATATCAAAGGCACTATATAAATAGAAGTTGTTGCTGGTGTGTTTGTGTTGCTGGTCGTGCATTACGATAAATGTTGGCAGCAATTGGGCAGAAACCGACCACTTGAAATATGTTTGAGTATTAAGAAAGTAACAGGTGAGATAGATAAGGAAACATTGACTGTAATTGATATGTTTCTGGAAAGCTGTTTGCTTTACAAAGCTAGCTTTTCGTAACTGCTGTTTTCTTGTGTGATCTGTGTTCAGGAAACTGGCAACTCAGATGGTAGTATTACAACTTTATTTACTCAATCATCATCCGTTGATGTCGGAGTCCCACTTCCAGCCAAGAATCTGATCTTCAAAGATGGCGTTTTGTCTGAATGGATTGGACGGTCTCCCTCATCTCTACATATTGCTAGATTGCACAAGGACCAAACTAATTAAACCCTTTTGTCTTGTTAAAATACTGCTCATCTCAAGCAAGTGTCAGAATAGCAGTGTCTGCCTGTCTCCTCGCCTTTTTTCTTTCTCGCCCTTTGCCTTTCTCTATATCTCTCTCCCTCGCCTTTCTCCCTTGCCTTTCTCTATCTCTCTGTCAGCCTTCACCTTTCTCCCTCACCCCTTCCCTTTCTCTTTTTCTCTCTCTTGCCATTTACTCTCGCCAGTTCCCACAGGACAGCCAAGTTTTACACGCTGATTCAAATTGATGTGGTTATATAGCACCTTAATAATGTTTTAATAAAAAAAAGCCTAAGGACTCATGTGTGATTTAAATCTCTTGTGAAAACTGCTGAAGGAGATGATCTCTTGGATAACTGTAAACAGACTGGTTGCTTGTTTTAGGTTGAAGAATATCTTGGTGATTTCCCCTTAACTCCCATATGTTGGAAAAAGAACATTATTTTAAATAGGGTTGGCACAACCACTTGCCCCCTAAACCATAATATCAACACAGTGAGAAGATGAGCTTTAATATCCACTGCAACTCTGTGGAATGGTGACCATACCCTTGCTGCAACTATTTAGGTCAGTTTTCTGCTTTTCCTCCTGTCCAGGGGATGGTTGGAATCAACGTTTAGTAGCCCAGTTATAAACCGGTGACCGCTTAGTCAGGCATAAATGTTGGCCATTATCAGCACCGTGTTAACCATATGGATGATATGGTAGATTTTTAGTTGTTCACCCTTTGAGCTGCTGAGTGACAGCTGCTTGGGGACAAAAATGTACGTTCGCATACCTCAAATCCCAAATCAAATTGAAAACTACTCCACTGCAAGTTAACAAATCGTGCACGTGACTGAAGGATAATGTTGAAATACATTTCAAGTACCACTTTAAACTTGAGTGTTATGCATGGGTACAGTTTGAGAGCAAGATCTTCATGGCACTGAATATCAGTATGTTAAACTATTAGCTGGTGTACAATGTGCTACAAATATTGTCTGTTACATGCTGTCATAAAAACGCAGTTGAAAGGGGAAACTGTTTTTGTTTTGTGCTGCTTTAGTTGAGAACAAATTTATTGACTTAAGCTGGTGTGCGAGCCACTCAACGGCCACACCATCTAGCTTCATTCGTTGATGAGTCTGCCTTGATCTTGTGATTTCTGAAAGATGACAAACTGGACTCTGATATCAAGTATCAACATATCAGTTTCACCCATGTAAAATTGTATGAACATAAATGGAGAAAGGTCTCAATTAAGTTAAATGTACCTTTTTTTTAATAGTAGAAATTCTGTCTAATGTAAGGGTCTATTTTTGCATAACAGTAAATAGTTTTTACTATCGATCTGTTGTAACTCTGGCTTCAATAACAGTTGCGTTGATTATTTTGTACCTTTTTTCAGGATCCCATTGCTGAAGTTGATTTGGAGGGATTCTGAATTTAACAGTTTCTATTTTTAAGTTTTGCTCATTTTTTTTAAATTGGGAAATGGTTTGGGGGCAGTGAAGTGACCAATAAAGGCTTTCTTGCAACCTACAAAACATGTACAAACAGCAGATCTTTTTCTTTTGAAATCATTGCAAAACTGCTCTTTTATGTGCAGTTTGAGCTGCTACTTAAAAGTCAATTTCATTTTTATATAAGTATTAAAGTATCTGACGTGCAATTGGAAGGTTCATTATCCAAGTGTCATTGGCTCATTCACTGTATATTGCCCTCATCATCTTGGTCATGATAATCTGCATCCAAGATTGTGGATAATTTGTCAAGACAATGCCTTTTGTGGTCTGTTCTGGGAGCAGCAATGCTGTGCAGATGATGCTGAATGGCAGTGAATCAATTAAATCAATCACCATGTACTCTCTGTACTCGTCTTTTGTAATGAAATTTGTAGTGAAATTTCAAGAGTATTCCTTGTCTCATTTTCATTCTGTGGTGCTCTTCAGCCTTGAGGTGCAATGGATGCGAGAGTTATTATCTTTGCAAAAAGATTTATGAGGTGTAAGGATAGAAACCCTGAATAATATATATATAATATATATATATTAATATAGGCATCAAGTGTATATGTTCATTGATGCTTTTAATGGACCGTAATGTTGGGCAATGACCATTTGTCTTTTTCTTACACTGCATACTCCTACAGATTTTCATCTTGTTTTGCAAAAGAAGAAAGTTAAGCTACTTCAGTCGGTGAGATTTGACCTCTTCAATATGGCACCTTTTTTAAATGGTGAGACTGTTGATTCATGTTAAAGGCTAATATCTTTGGACACTTATTATACATATTATCTTGGAAGAATATAGCCAATAAATGTTAACAAGATTTTCACGTTTTTCCACCTTTATTTTCATGCCTAGTGTACCAGAAGTGGCCCACAGAACTGTACTGATTTGTCACATTCTCAGGTTAAATATTATTGCTATGGCGGGGTTACTGTTTTGAAAGTACAGTTTTGTTATCTTCATTGTATTCCAGCTATGCTCTCATCATTGCCTACTTTTAATCCATTTAATTTGTACCTTGATATGAAGGTATTGGAACAGGGGAATATAGGACTTGGGAGCAGGAGTAGGCCATTCAGCCCTTCAAGCCTGCTCCACCATTCAATAAGATCATAGCTGATCTGGCTGTGGTCTCAATTCCACTTTCTGGTCTGACCCTCATAACCCTTGACTCCCTTGTCTATCAAAAATAGGTCTAACTCAGTGACCCAGCCCCCACTGCTTTCTGGCGAAGAGAATTCTACAAAATAATGACCTTCTGAGCAAAAAAAAATCCTCCTCATCTCAGGCATAAAAGGGAGACCCTTTACTCTGTTCACTGGTTCTAGTCTATCCCACGAGTGGAAACTCCACCCGGAAAAGTCCCTTCAGGATCTTGCATGTTTCACTAAGATCACCTCTCATTCTTCTAAATTACAATGGTTGTAGGCATAACCTGTTCAACCTTTCTTCTTAAAATATGCCCTTAATCCCAGGAATAAATCAAGTGAACCTTCTCTGCACTGCTTCTAACAATACAAGTCTGCATATTCCAAATGTCGATTAACTTCAATAATCTGTAATCTTTGCTGATACAAACAGTGGGGGAAAATGCATGGCAAAGTACCGCTGCACAAGGCCAGGCATACCTCCACCAATGCTTAGCCAGGTTGTGACTGAGAGTCAATACTGGGAGCTCCTGGCCTATGGGGTTTCCTCCATCCCATTCACCATATCCCTTTATATCAATCGCCTTGTAAGAGGCATTCAGAACTTCCAACTGAGAGGTTGGGACCCAGTGTAGTCGGGTCTCCCATGGATTTTTGACCATTCCAGTGGACCTTTGCAAAACTGCAGCGGGGAGTCCTCTGGAATGGGTGGAAGAATTATGGCCCTAAGTATCTTCTGGCACTTCATAGGATTATAGGAGGAGGCCATTTAGCCCTTCCAGCCTGTTCCACCAATCAATTGAGATCATGGTGGATCCGTGACCTAACTCCATTTGCCCTCCCTTTCTTCCCCTATCCCTTAACACCTTTGGTTAGCAAATATTTATTGTAGATTTAAAATTAACAATTCATCTAACATCAACTGCCTTTTACAGAAGAGTTTTAGGAACAGAAGTTATAGGAAAACCACATTAAATTTACAGGCTAAGCGGCCCAACTGGTCCCTGCTGTTCATGCCCCACATGAGCCTCCTCCCACCCTACCACATCAAACTCCATCAGCATATTCTTTTATCCCTTTCTCCCTTGGGCATTTATCCAACTTCACCTTAAAAGCATCCATACAATTCACGTCAACCACTCCCTGTGGTAGCGAGTTCCACATTCTCACCACACTCTCTGGGTAAAGAAGTTTCTCCCGAATTCCCTGTTGGATTTATCGGTGACTACCTTACATTTATGGCCCATAGAAATGGAACATTATGGAAGAAATGTTTTATGTATACTGATTTGATAGATATTTCTAGGTTAAATAAAAGTTCCTTCACCATCCTGATCTGCGGATGAACCTTAATGGATCCCGAGTTGTGCTTGCCTTATGTTGGTGACCTGTCGGGTATGTTATGATGTAGTATGCAATATGTGCAGTAACATTCTTATCCCGTGACCCAAACTTCCTAATTTAACACCTCAAAGGTCTGGCTCTAACTTACATGCTGGTGTCCCCTAGCCCTAGACAGTCCAACCAGCAGAAATTATTTCTTTATCTACCCTCTACCCTCTCTTCCCCTTAATATCCCTTCTAAATTGCAGGGAATGCAATCCTAGTTTGTGTAATCTCTCCTTGCGATTTACAAATTCCATAAAATAACACAGTTTGATCATTTTCATCTGGTGTTTTCATTGGAGTTTTCAGTTCAAATGAGCACGTCAATGTTTGCAATAGTCACCTGAGGGACACCTAACAAGGTACTGGAAAAAACAGAAGGGTAAGTTAATCTGGCACCAAATTGAATGAGGAAAGCAGCAGTATATGAAAGTCAAGATAAATTTGTAAATCCATCAATACAGAAACGAACAGCAAGACCAACGGTTGGGTCAAGTTGAAACAGCCATTCAGGTTGAATGGAAGTGGGAAATGGGGCGGGAATCCATTTCGCCAGATCTCTCTGACTCTACTGTGGCACACATTTAAATTACATGGTAATGGTCTGAAGATATCCTTGTATCCATTGTTACAGACAACAAAACTTGCATTGATATAGCACCTTTTAACATCCAATTGTTGTGCAAAGGTCTCAGGAGGTTACACTCATTGGCAATCATTCCCATGTAAAACAGGTAGTCAAATTACCACAGCTTATAGAAATGGCCAGCGTGTATTTGAAGGTCCCAGCAACTACTTTCCAAACATTCATGAGAAGCTCATTTCTCAGTTCATTTGAGTTTTTCTTTTGTCTTTATACTGCTTATAACGACTTTGCCATCTGCCTTTACGTCTTATCCTGTGGGTGTCTATTTGCCCCTCTGCACCTTCCAGTGTTCCCAGTTGGACTCCCTCATAGAATGGTTAAAAGCAAAGAAGGAGGCCATTTGACCCATTGAGCCTATACTGGCTCACTGAAAGAGCAATTTCAGCTAGTCCTACTTCCATATCCTTTCCCCATAGTCCTGCAATTTTTCCCCCTCTTCAGTTGCACATCGAAATGCCTTTTGAAAGCTGCAGTTGAATACCTCCACCAGGCTCTCAGGCACTGCATTCTAGATCCTAACCATTTGTTGTGTCAAAGAGATTTCCAGGACACCAGACGGCGACCACTAGAACCATCAGTTAGTGCACAATCAGATTGTTGAAAGGCAGGAACTTGAAAGATTCCAATTGTGCCTTACCATGTAATCCAGCTAAGGTCTTGAGCGTTTGGGTTGTGGGGTTCCTGCTGTGCAACTTTGCTTTACAGAGAGGTCTCATGATGGGGGCTTCAGGGGAAGAAGGTACCCAAACGGCAGCAGGGGGATTAGTCGAGAGGGGCAGCAACACCTTGAGAGATTATGGAGGCCAACCTGTGGCTTGTTGCAAGAAACATTGGTGCCACTTTCATATAGGTAACCACTTCTAGCTCTGGCCATTAAATTACTTCCCACCCATCATCGGTACACCCTTCTCTTTGTGCATTGACTCAGTTCCCATTGAGAACACCAATGAAAGCCATTTCCATAGTATATGGATGTGCCTCCTGCCTTCTATCAATAGGCCTCCAATAGGTGCCAGAAGGGTAAACCAATTCTCTTTCTTGGTGCTACTTGAGTTCCAGGAAGGCATGTGACGGCTGCCTGCTGTGAGCATCTTGGGACCGTGGTGGCTGTCATTGCTTAGCAACTAAATCCTGAGATGGACCCGCTGTCGTCTGCATCCCTTCCACTGCAGCATGAACAATCTGGCCCATCCCAGACACAGACAAACGACACTTGTAGGCAAGGCTAGTGTGCAGAAAGAGGCTGACGGTGCATTCTTGGAAGATGTGGTTGGCAGGGTGACTAATTTTGGATATTTCTAGCCTAAGAGCCAGCATAGATGTAATGGGCTGAATGGTCTCTATAAACTATAATGCGTTGTCTGACTTGTTGAGGCAATTAATCATTTTGCAGTGTTCAGTGGCTGTGTGCCAGATATAGGAATTGAAACTACACATTCTTGTTCTCTAGACACATTAACAATTCTTTGCTGCTTGTTTGAAGCAAAAGGCGACTCCCTCCTGGTTCAGTCCATCACTCCGAGGGGTGTGGGTGGGAGGGGGACCTTGGCTTCAGTGTTTAACATTCCGCTGGGTAAAAAGCTCTTAATAGACGTACATCTCAATGCACATCTTCATTCCTTTCTTGTGTCGCCTCCGCTTTAAACCATTAGCGCTCTTACTTTGCCAAACTGAGTCTCCCAGGGGGTGCACTTGAGGCTGTTGCAGTCAGTAATAAAAATATTGCCTACCACCTTCATCAGCAAACATGAGACAGCACCTTAACTCCCAAAATCTTCCAACAGCTTGTTGAACTTCCATCAAGTTATCTTCTTTCCAAACTTTGCTGCTGAAGGTTGGGTCATGGGATAAGAATGTTACTGCACATGCTGCATATTACATCATAACATACCCGACAGGTCACCAGCACAAGTTAAGCACAACTCGGGATCCATTAAGGTTTATCCTAAGATCAGGATGGCGAAGGAACTTTTGTTTAACCTAGAAATACCCAGCAACTCAGTATACGTAAAACATTTCTTCCATAATGTTCCATTTCTATGGGCCATAAATGTAAGCTAGTCACCAATAAATCCAACAGGGAATTCGGGAGAAACTTCTTTACCCAGAGAGTGTGGTGAGAATGTGGAACTCGCAAACACAGGGAGTGGTTGACTTGAATTGTCTGGATGCTTTTAAGGTCAAGTTGGATAAATGTCAGAGGGAGAAAGGGATAAAAGAATATGCTGATGGAGTTTGATGTGGTAGGGTGGGAGGAGGCTCATGTGGAGCATGAACAACAGCATAGACCAGTTGGGCTGAATGGCCTGTTTCTGGGCTGTAAATTTAATGTGATTTTCCTGCAACTGTTTCTCTTTTGCCAGTGTGAAATTGTATTTCTGTTCTTTCTACTTGCCTCTTGCAATCCTTTCTCATTTCCCTCTCGTATGACAAATGAAGAGGTGCTTGAAATTTCAAGAGCAAAAAGAACCCTAATAAGTGACATCCAGAAAAGAAAATCTCAGTATTTCGGCCATTTGATCAGAGCTGAGGAACGACAGAGATCTCTGTTAGAGGGTAAAGTGGAGGGCAGCAGAATGAGGGGTCGATCTAGGTGTAGTTGGATGATGGCTGTCAGAGTGGTTGCAGACGCGCTACAGTCGAGGTGTGATAGATGAGCGTAATGTACCATGACAGCAGATCTCCCGGTAGGAGTAACTACAGGCAGCAGCAGCACCATTTCCATCTCTGCTTTTCTTTAAATCATGATGTCTTCATCTCCAACTCCCTATCTTGCACCTTTTACCATTCACTTTTCCAGTAATTCATTTCTCCACACAGTTGTCTCTCTCTTCTGTGTACATCTCACTATCTCTGCCTAACTGGAGAATGCTGGGAAGCCCCAGAAATGCTGAGGCCACATAAGAGAGAGACAAAATATATCTCTGACCTTTTTGCTGGCCTTTCTGACCAAAGCTCCCCAGAATGAAAGATCTGGAAAATTAGCCCTGAAATGCCCCAGGTGCACAACTTAACAATTATCGACTTGAATTTCTGCTGTTGCCTTTTATCTTAAATAATTGACTGGTCAAGTCGATGCCTATTATTCTTTACCCCAGCCCCAGAGATGCAAAATTGATTATAATAATTTCAGTAGATGCAAACTGATATTTAGTTTAAAATCTCAATAACACACAATCCTATTTCCTTGGTAGTACAGAGCTTGCGTACTGCTGAGAAAAGAGGCACGTTGTCGAAGTTTTTTGTCTTGCACTCATCAGGACAGGTACAAGAATGCCAAATTTCAATGGGAGCAACAATTTATACTGCATGAGAAGAGAGCGCTGATTGGTTAGCAAGTCGACTATGCTTGGTTGAGGCGTTGCCATGACAAGTGCACCAGGGAACTATTGTTTCCCCATGCTTTTGTTTAATTTGAAAAAGATGCAATACCTGAACATGTTTTCAGCCACCTATTTCCCTTCCAGTCAGAAGTTATTAATGATTTAATATGTTGCGAGGAAAACAGTGAAGCAGGAAATGGAGTAACTAAAAGAATTAAATAATTGTATCCATGATCAGAAACAAAGTAAAGTGTGGCAGTTTGAAGTGGAGGAGAACCCAGGAAAGCTGAATGTAAGATCAGTCTCCCAGATTTCTAACACTGGAGCCTAAATTGCTGCAAGTGGCTGTTTGTGCACATCTATGTAACTTGTGACATCCTGGACACAATATCCTGGGAAGGATAACGAACATTACCTGATTAGAAACAGAATGTGCAAATCATTCCGCAATATGAGGAGTTTTCCGGGAATGACTGGAGAATTGTGACCATTACGCCCTTGTTCAAAAAGGGGACACAAGGATAAAGTTGGCAACTACAGACCAATCAGTTTGACCTCCGTGGTAGGGGAAACTTCTGCAAACTATGGGCAGGATTTTCGGGTCGTCAGGACTGGCTGGGAAATGGCCACCGCCCGCGATCGGCCCCTGACTGCAATTTCATGCTGGCTGGCTGTTTATTGGTGTGAAAGGCACAGCGCTGCTGAGGTGGGGGTGAGCGCTGAAGTCAGTGCGGGTACGGGGGAGCGCGCAATGAAAACTCCCTGAAGGCAGAGAGCTGCCTCAGGGAGCTGGAGAATTTTAAAGCCAAAAATAAGCGTTATGAAATCCCAAAAAACATCCCACCCATAAGAATCACCTAAACATACTGAACCTAAACATAAAGAATCACCTAAACATAATGATAAAAATTCTGCCCAAAACATTTTTTAAAATTAATAATGGAAACCTCATCCCGCCCTTGGATGAGGTTTCCTCAAAAATCCAAAGGCTGCTTGGCCAATTTTGCCCGCCCGCCAAGCGTAACATTGGATGGGCAGCGAAAAATCCAGGTCAATTACTGCATTAATGGCCTTAATCGGCCTCTGATTTTTTGGCGGGCATGCTGCCAATTCTTGAGTGCACCCGCTGATCAAAATATCGCGCAAGTGCACGATGACGTCGGGACACTCGCCTGATGCCCTCGCCCGCTGTTTTACGCCCGATTGGGGTCGGGCACATGCCCACCTGGTGGGACGTAAAATTCTGCCCCATAGTATGGGATAGAATCAATAGTCACTTAGACTAGTGCAGGATAATTAAGGAAAGCCAGCACGGATTCATTACGGGAAAACCGTGTTTCACTAACTTGCTGGAGTTTTTTGAGGAGGTAACAGAGAAGTTTGATAAGGGAAACGCCATTGATGTGGTGTATATGGATTTTCAAAAGGCATTTGATACAGTGCCACATGACAAACTTGTGAGCAAAATTCATGGAATAAAAGGGAAAGTTGGCACTTAGAGAAGAAATTGGCTGAGTGACGCAGAGAGTAGTGATAAATGGTTGTTTTTCAGATTGAAGGAAAATCTGTATTGGAGTTCCCCAGGGGGTCAGTGTGGGGACCCTTGTTCTTCCTGATATATATTAATGACCTAGACTGTGGTGTTCAGGGCATGATTTCAAATTTTTCAGATGATACGAAGATTGGAAATGTTGTCAACTATGATGGGGATAGTCTTGAACTTCAAAAAGACATCGACATGTTGGTGGATTGGGCAGACAAGTGGCAGATAAAGTTCAATGCAGAGAAATGTGAGGTGATTCATTTTGACAGGAAAAAATGGCGAGACGGTACAAAGTAAAGGGAGACCCTCTAAAGGAGGTGCAGGAACAGAAGGACCTCGATGTATATGTACATTGGTCATTGAAGATGGCAGTGCATGTTGTGAGAGCAGTTAATAAAGCATATAGTATCTTAGACTTTATTAATATGGGCATTGAGTACAAGAGCAAGGAGATCATGTTGGACTTGTATAAGACACCAGCCAGGCCTCATCTGGAGTACTGCGCTTGGTTCTGGGTGTCTTACTTGAGGAAGGATGTGAAGGCATTGGAGAGAGTACAGAGGAGATTCACAAGAATGATTCCTGGGATAAAGAACTGTAATTATGAGGATAGATTGGAGAGGTTGGGACTGTTTTCCTTGGAGAAAAGAAGGCTGAGAGGAGACTTGATGGAGATATTCAAGATCCTGAGGGGTACGGACAGGGTAAATAGAGAGAAACTGTTCCCACTCAAGTCAGCATCAAGAACTAGGAGTAAGTGTGACATGAGGAAAAATATTTTCACCCAGAGGGTGGTAGGGGTCTGGAACAACTTCCTGAGAGGGTGGTGGAGGCAGATTCAATCAAGGTATTCAAAAGGGAATCAGATGGCTACCTGAAATGAGAGAATGTGCAGGGTTATGGGGACAAGGCAGGGGAGCGGGGACTAGGTGTAATGCTCTTTCAGAGCCAGTGCAGACTTGATGGGCTGAATGGCCTCCTTCTGCACTGTAATGAATCTGTGATACTGTGAATATCGGAACCCATGAGGTCAACATCAACTTTCCTTGATTGGGGCATAACTTCCCAGAGTTTGGAAAAACAAGCTGAGAACAACAACAACTTGCACTTAGGTGGTGCCTTTAACATAATAAAACGTCCCAAAGTTCATCGCGGGAGCATTATAAAGCAAAAGTAGACACCAAATCACAAGGCGATATTTGGGCAGATGGCAAAAGATTTTAAGTTGGGTTCTTAAAGCAGGAGAGAGAGGTGGGGAGGCTTAGGGAGGGAATTGCATAGCTTAGGGCACAAGCAACTGAAGATGCATTGGCATCTCTGCCAATGGTGGAACGATTAAAATTGTCATGTACAAGAGGCTAGTGTTGGAGGAGTGCAGAGATTTCGGAGAGGCTTTGGGCTGGAGGACCTTACATAGGTTGGGAGAGGCGAGGCGGGTGGAGGGATTTGAAAACAAAAGGATCAGAATTTTAAAATCTAGACGTTGCTTGATCAGGAGCCAATGTAAGTCAGCGAGCACAGGGAAATATAATTTGAATATATGGTTGAATATAATTTTGGTATCAAGTTAACAGTACAAAGCGGTTTGACAATTCGCAGCAATGCCACTGCGTTTTAATCCTTGTATTTCTAAAAAAAAAGCTGTTAAGCTGTTTTGCAATATGAAAACTTTTTTGGCAAGTGACTTTAGTTAGTTACATGGTATCCGGTGACACCAACTGGAAATCATATGTAATTTCATGCTTCGTGAAATAACATTTCTTGGTAGATAAAGGAGCAGAGTTCATGGGTGGAAAAATATTTAGCCAATTGCCTGATGAGCACACCATGTGATGCAATAAATCACATCAAAACTTAAAACTCCATCCATCACTCACGCTCAAGGATAATTATGACAATGTAACTGACCTCTCTCTGCAAATAAAACGTTTTTTTTTGTGAAACCCTTCTCCTGGCCACTTTAAATGCAATTTTCACACAAAGCCGCCTTCTTTTTTTTTCTTGGCAACGTCCCGCCAGTTTAGTATGATCTCCCCTTAAGGAAAAATCAGTTGAAACCAGCTGGCAGCAGAAGTTTGAATGCTCAGTTATATGTCTAGCCTTCACCGGCTTCCAGTGTTCGAAGCAACGGAGCTAAAGAAGAGTTCCGAACGTGACTGAGAGAGGCAGGTTTCGTTAAAGATTGTTTGACTGACTCTGCTAATAACTTAGCCTCTGATCATGGTAAGTCTGTTGCTCATATTCCACTTAGTACATTTTTCTTTTAAACAGTGAACATTAATAGAACTTCCTTTTCATTTGCATTCAATTTTCCTGATACATTCTGTGCATAACGCAATCTGTGACAAAGTAGCTATGCTATTTCGCTACACAGTGCTTAAACCCTTGGGTTAAGAAACGTTAGCCCAATTGCTTTTCGTTAAATGTGTAGCGATCCAGCTTGAGAGACGGTGCAGACACGACGGGCCAAATGGCCGCCTCCTGTGCTATGACAGCTCTTGTGATTCTGTGAGAACTTACCCTTTTTTACCGAACTGAATTTATGTCAGTTCAGTTTCTTGGCTGTTCTATCCTTAAGTCTGCAAGATGCTGGAATAGTGTTTGGTCGACTGTGTAAATTATTGTGACAAATGTTTTATATCTTTCTTGCTTCCTGGCTGACATTGTTATTGGAGACGATCTTAGCGGGATAAGGATTAACTGGTTACATTTCGAATGCAAAATATGCTTTCATTGTCGTGTCTTTATTGTAAGGTTACATCAGATAAAATAGGAATAAAGAGCGTCTTTTATTTTGATGGAATTGCGTTTTTTTGATGGGACCTCATTTCATAACATCTTCCAGCTATTTGTTAAGATTTTTTTTCTTAAATTAAATTCTATTAAAAGTGCAAAATAAGCCAGAGAAGATGTACAATTGTTGACTTGCGTTGTTTTGGTGCTGGTGCTGTAACGATTTCCAAGGAGCCCCATCTGGCTAAATAGTTTTAAAGTGACGAGAAAAGCATTGGAAATGAAACATTGGACAATAGCAAATCTGCAGTATGTGAGACATTTATTACATTGGCCTGTTTCTTGCTGTAAAATTCATTCAGCCCAACAGGTCTATGCTGATATAAAAAGTAAAATACTGCAGATGCTGGAAATCTGAAATAAAACTAGAAAATGCTGGAAAAGCTCAGCAGGTCTGGCAGCGTCTGTGGAGAAAGAAACAAAGTTAACGCTTCAAATCGGTGTGACTTCTTCAGCTCCCTCTGAAGATGAGTCATATGGACTCGAAACGTTAACTGTTTCCCTTTCCACAGATGCTGCCAGACCTGCTAAGCTTTTCCAGCATTTTCTGTTTTTAGGTCCATGCTGATGTTTATGCTCCACCTGTGCCTCCTCCCACTCCACTTCACCCTATCAGCGTATCCTTCTATTCGCCATGTATCTGTCTGGTTTCACCTTATTGAATGCTGCTGCTTGTGTTACTAAGCCCAGCGTTGTTTAGCACTTATTTTACAGGATATGTTTTATTCTAATAATTATGCTTCCATTTATGCTCCCTTCTAATTTATTTTATTCGCTGCATTGAAATATGTATTATTTCTGACAATGGGGACAGGAAAAGGACTGTGTACAATAGCCATTGCAGCCTCACCCAAGCATCCTAACTCTTGATTACAACCTTCTTTACAGCTTACACTTGCCATTTTCAGTTTGCTTTTGCACTTTGCAATGCAAGCCTTGTCTCCTCTGGACCAGGTGTTCCAGTATATTGATGAACATCAGGACGACTATGTCCAGGTAAGGTCTGCACACACAAATGGTTGTCAGAATTGGGATAGTATGGTTAATATTACTGATCTTTTGGTGCTTGGTACTTGGTAAAGCTCCCCTCTGTACTCTTTCACAAGGGAAATTTCACAGGAGGTGCACAATGAGTGCAGTTGATGGTCACATTACTTTAAAAGGTTCTGCAGATTTTCGTTAGAGGGCATAGGCATTTCATAATATTTGTGGGAAGTTGTTCCAGTCTTTATTTGTTTTTTTTTGGGTGGGGGAGAAAGGAGTTAGCTGGGTGCTGGGGTTCCTCAGGGTTGAATTTAACCCAGGGCTGGTTGGATGGTGTGGAGGCTTTGGATATAAAGTATTATTTGGACAACCTCTTCTCTAAGGGTATGAACATGTTGCAACTGCTCCAGAGTGACTTGAATGTTTAACATTGAATGGGTGGTTGGTGAACTCGGCCCACACCTGTAAATATATCACCTGGTTAGGAGGATACATTTGGAGCTAGTGGTCGGAACAAGGGATGCCTGGCTGGTACAGTTGGAATGGAAAACACACTACAAAATAGGTTCCAATTCTCCAGCTTCTGGGTTAGAATTGAGGTTCAGTTGCAAAACTTGCATTTATGCGGATTATTCCATGACCTCAGGACATCCCAAATTATTTTACAGCCAATGAAGTACTTTTTGAAGTGGAGTCACTGTTGTAAGGCAAGTAATGTGGCAGCCAATTTGCGTACAGCAAACTCCCACATACAGTATTGTGATAGTGACCAGGTAATGTGTCCTAGTGATTTTGGTTGAGTGATAGGTATTGGCCAGAACACCGGGGTGAACTCCCTCGCTCCTCTTCAAAATAGGGCCATGGGATCTTTTACTTCCACCTGAGAGGATAGACGGGAGCTCGGTTTAACGTCACATCTGAAAGACAGTGCGGCACTCCCTAGTCAATGTGCTCAGGTGTCCAGAGAGAGGCCTTGCATGTGGAGTGACTGCATTCAGTTCTGGGCACCAGGCCTCAGAAAGGATATGTTGGCCTTGGAGTGGCTATACCGCAGGTTCTTCAAAATGACACTGGGCTAAAAGGGCTAAATTATGAAGAAAAGTTGCATAGACCAGGCATGTATTCCCTTGAGTATAGACGATTGAAGGGTAATCTGATCGAGGTGTTTAAAAGAATTAAAGAATAGATACAGAAATAATATTTCTTTCTGATGGGGGAGATCAAGAATAAGGGGCTTAATCTTTAAAGACTGAAATTGGTAGGTTCTTATTGGAAAAGGGATATGAAGTTAAGGCAGATAAAGTGGGGGTTGAGGGAATGATCAGTCATGATCTAATTAAATGGCGGAGAAGGCTTGTGGGGCTGAATGGCCCCCAATTGTTCCTATTGATCTATACTTGTAAAGAAAAAATAATTGAAGGTTTACGGGGAAAGAGCAGGAGAACGGGATTAATTGACTAGCTCTTTCAGGGGGCTGGCACTGGCACGATAGGCTGAACGGCCTCCTTCTTTGCTATACAGTCCAAGATTTTATGAATATGTGTAAAGACAAAAAGCAACCTTTTTCCCATTAATACTCGGTATTGTGTTGTCATTGTTTAACAGTTTTATTGGGACTATTTCCCCCCAGCCCACCCCAAGCCAAGTTAACACTTGAGTACAATATTGGTCTCCTTATTTAAGGAAGGGTGCATTAAAAGCAGTTCAGAGAATGTTTGCTAGACTAATACCAGGAATGGGAGGGCTGTCTTATGAAGAAAGGTTGGACAGGTTAGGTTTGTATCCACTGAAGTTTAGAAGACTAAGAGGTGACTTAATTGAAATCTTTAAGATCCTGTGGGGGGGGCAGTGGGGGAGGGCTTGACAGGGTGGATGTGGAGAGAATATTTCTTCTTGTGGGAAAATATAGAACTAGGCATCAGTGTTTAAAAATAAGAGGGTGCCCATTTAAAAGATGAGGAGAATTTTTTTCTCTCAGAGGACAGTGAGTCTTTGGAACTCTCTTCCTCAAAAGGCAGTGGAAACAGAGTCTTTGAATATTGTTAAGGTAGAGGTAGATAGATTCTTGATTAACAAGGGAGTGAAATGTTACAATCAGATCAACCATGATCTTATTGGATGGTGGAGCAGTATTGAGGAGCCAAGTGGCCTACTCCTGCTCCTAATTTGTATGTTTGTATGTAACACTCTACAAGACCCTTACCTGGGAGAATAGCACAATCCAGGTAATGTCTATGTTCAAGGATGTAATGATTAACGGCTTGTTTTGCCTCTGGTTAAGGAGGCACATGTGTAGAGATTTGGTTGTGTTAAGTATATAATTATGCAGCAATTTCAATTTGCAGAATCTGAAAGAATGGATAGCAATTCAGAGTGAATCAGGCAATCCGACAAAAAGAGATGATGTGATTCGAATGATGCAGGTTGTGGGTGAGAGAATCAAAGGCCTCGGAGGAACTATTGAGCTAACAGATCTGGGCAATGAGGAGGTACAGTATAACTCAACCTGATGGATCCTTTGCACATTAAACAAAATGCAAGGAAATGCAAGAAAAGAAACACTAAATATTTGTAAAGATATGAAGCCATCACTTTCTTCCGTATCTCTGTGGTCCCAAACCTGGGGTGGCGGTGTAGTGGTTATGTTCCTGGACTAGTAGAGAGGCCTGGACTAATAATCTAGTGATTTCAAATCCCACCATTGGAGTTTGAGAATTTGGAAATTGAAAAGCTGGTGTCAGTAAAAATGACCACGTTTGCCATAACATGGTTGACTCTCAGCTGTGAGGTGGCGAGATAGTGGTAATGTAATTGGACAGGCTAATGCTAATGTTCTGGGGAGATGGGCTCAAATCCCACCATGACAACTGGTGGAATTTAAATTCAATTAATAAACCTGGAATTAGTGTTGGTAATGATAACCATGAAACCATTGTCGATTGTCGTAAAAACCCATCTGGTTCACTAATGCACTTTAGGGAAGGAAATCTGCCAGCCATACCCGGTCTGGCCTACATGCGACTCCAGACCCACGGCAATGTGGTTGACTATTAACTGCCCTTTGAAATGGCCTAGCAAGTTACTCAGCTGAAGAGCAGTTAGAGATGGACAATATATGCTGGACTTGTCAGTGATGCCCACATCCTGTGAAAGAATAAGGAAAAAAAATGCAAGCCTCTCAATTGTATCAAACTGCTACATCTGGGCACCTAAGGATGGACAATAACTGTTGGCCTTACCAGCAATGCCTACACCCTGAGAATGAATCAAAAATACGTTACTGAAAATTCGGCCTTTCAAACTCGTAATCTCCTTCAGCATCTCTGCTAATGTAGTTCAAAATTATCACAAAGGGATATGATCGCCTGGCCAGGGATGCCTCACATGATTTACCCTCTAGGCCCTGTGTTGGCATTTTGCTGGCATTTCCTCCAAACACTGAGATCAGAACTCATGGCCAGGAGCCGTCCTGATTGACCAACATCACATGATAACATACCTCAGGGAGTGCTTGAAGTGAAAAGCATAGACACATTGAAGTAGAAGCTCAATAAGTACATGAGGGAGAAAAGAACAGAAGTTTATGCTGATAGGGTGAGACGAAGAGGAAAGAGGTGGAGCATTAACACCAGCATGGACTAGTTGGGCTGAATGGCCTGTGCCTTTGCTGTACATCCTGTGTAACCTGATAACAGAGCATCAAGCCTTAGTCCCTTGAGAGTAGAGTCCCTTGGGAAGTAAGTAATAACTGAATCATTGTTGTGAATTGGTATGTAAGGTATAATATTTCAATCCTCAGATGATCAACAAAAAGTCAAAAAAATGATTTTATTCAGAATTTGAAATTTGACTCTGATATGCCTCTGCTCCCTCATTACATTTACCTATGAATATTTTATTTAATAATTTGATAGCGATGTACAGTGCTATGACAGTTCTTGATAAGGTAGATAAAGAAAATCTGTTCCCATTAGCTGATGGTGCAAGGATTCTGGGGACACAGCTTTAAGATTTTGGGCAAGAGATGCAAGGGGGTAGGTGAGGAAGAACTTTGTTACTCAGCGAGTGGTAATGACCTGGAACTTGCTGCCTATGAGGGTGGTGGAAGTGGAGATGGTCAATGATTTCAAAAGGATATAAACTTACAGGACTAAGGGGATAGAGCGGGGGAATGGGACTGATTGGATTGCTCTGCAGAGGGCCAGCATGGATCTGATGGGCTGAATGACCTCCTTCTGTGCCTTAATGACCTCATGACGAATTTCTGGTTACTGCTTTGCTTTATGTGATATGCCCATGCTCTCTGTAGCTTCCCTGTGGAAAAATCATTCCATTACCTCCAGTGGTTTTGGGCGAATTGGGAAAAGATCCAAATAAAACTACAGTCTGCATTTATGGTCATGTTGATGTTCAAGCTGCAAGAATCGAGGACGGATGGTCTACAGACCCATACCTGCTAACAGAAAAGGATGGTCAGTATTGTGACTGGGTACTAATTTTTACATTACCTCAATTTACATTGGTTGTTGGGCCACCATGATTATTTTGCATTTTCTTCAAGAGGAATGTTCTTTGCCTATTTTATTACCTTCTTGCTGTACTAGGCACGATTACCACTGTATTGAAGCCCTTTGTTCCTGTATTAACACTAAATCAAACAGAAGCTACAAAACCACCATCACTCAGCTTATACAACACTTTGTATATCCTCTAACAAGAATCCCCCTTAGGTAATGCTACCTTTGGCTAGGGGCCTGCCAGCATCTCAGTTATAAAATCCTCAACCTTGTTTACAATTCCCTCCATGGCCTCGCCTCTCCCTATCCCCTCCAATTCCACATCCCTCTTAGATCTCTGCACTCTTTTAAATCTGTCCTCTTGAGTAGCCTCAATTTTCATTGCTCCAATATTGACGGCCATGCCTTCAGCTGCCTGTGTCCTAAGCTCCGGAACTCCCTCGCTAAACCTCTCCCACCTCACTACTTCTCTTTCTTCCTTTAAGACACTCCTCAAAACCTGCCACTGCGACCAAGCTTTTGGTCACCTGTCCGAATATCTCCTTCAACTATTTGGGATTAATCAGATAGCTCTACCAAAGAGCCAGCACAGAAAGGATGGGCTGAATGGCTCTGGTATTGTGCTGGGTCATTCTGTGATTCATTCTATCATGCTGTGTGGCTCGGTGTCAGATTTTGCTTGATAATGCTCCTGTGAAGGACCTTGAGACCTTTCATTGCGTTAAAGGTGCTTTATAAATGTAAGTTGTTGTTGTTGGTTTATTTATGTTGTATTCTGCTGTCACTAGGTCGTGCAGGTATTGGGTGGACCAAATGGAATTAATTTTCCTGCCTTTAATAATAATACTCCTCTATGAATCCCTTGAAGGTAATCTTTATGGACGCGGATCCTCGGATGACAAAGGTCCTGTTTTAGCTTGGCTCCATGCTGTTGAAGCCTTTCAAGCACTGAAGCAAGTAGGTACTGCTTACAACAACATCTTGCATTTGTTCAGCACCTTTAATGTAGTAAAACACTCCAAGGTGCATCACAGGCGCACTAATCAGGCAAAATTTGATACCGAGCCTCGTAAGGAGGTAGTAGGTCAGACGGTCAAAAGCTTGGTCAAAGATGTAGGTTTTAAGAAGCGTCTTGTAGCGGTAATGTCACTGGACTAGTAAACCAGAGGCCCAGGCTAATGCCCTGGAGACATGGGTTCAAATCCCACCACGGCAACTGGTGGAATTTAAAAATTCAATTAATGAATTTGAAATTGAAAGTAATGGTGACCATGAAACTATCATCGATTGACGTAAAAACCCATCTGGTTCACTAATGCCCTTTTGCGACGGAAATCTGCCGTCCTTACCTGGTCTGGCCTATGTGTGACTCTGGACCTACAGCAATGTGATTGACTCTTAACTGTCCCCTGAAATGGCCCAGCAAGCCACTCAGTTTAAAATTAATTCAGGATGGGCAACAAATACTGGCCCTGCCAGTGATTCCCACAACCAATGAAAGAGTAAACTAGAGGAGAGAGAGGTGGAGGGTCAGGGAGTTTTAGGGAGGGAAGTCCAGAGCTTAGGACCCAGGCAGCGGAAGACCTGCCTGTAAGAGTGAGATCAAGAAAATGGGGGATGCGCAAGAGGCCAGAGTTGGAGGAGCACAGAGATCCTGGTGCTACTGAGCAGTGCTACCTTCTCAGGACCTTTAAAGTACGATGTCTTTCTCCAATTCTGTTCCCAGACCCTGCAGGCACTGTTGAGACTGGCGACTGGTCTCACGCCAGGTATAATGCAAGTGGTCTTGTGGAAATACTAACACGAACACGATTGGCCGAATGGCCTTCATCCGTGTGGTAAATATTCTATAATTTCTCAGGAATGCCAGTAAGTGCTAAAGTCCAGTTGGGCCCAATTCCCTAGCAATCATACAGCGGATTGGGTGCTACACCGTTTATAATGACAGACTCTGTGGTTTTGTGTCTCTACTTTTGGAGGCATCTTTGCCCCGCTTACACCTTGAGCAACAATTTGAAAAGACTGTGCAAAATATTTAAAAGCTTTTCAGCCTGGGCTGGTATATGTGCACATTCACGTACACGCAAGAGGAGATAAAGCCAGAAAAAACACTTAAAGCTTCAAATGCCATAAGCCCAAAGTTTGGGGTACCACAAAGTTTAATGAATTGATGAATCTTACCATTCATGATGCAATCACAGGCTGAGAGGCAACCAAGTTTAGATTGTCAAATTGATAAAAACGACATCTGCATGCATACCTTGGAAGGTGGTGTTCTTCAGTTTTAGCCAAATCGTCAAGTGTAAAATGTTGAGATCTACCTTTCCCAATATCACATCCAGCAAAACTCCAGGTGAGCTGTCCAGGGTGCTGCACCTGACTTGGGGGGGAGGGATCATGGGGAAGGACTGTGTTTTAATTCTTTCACAGGATGTGGGCGTTGCTGGCTATGCCAGCATTTATTGCCCATCCCTAATTACCCTTGAGAAGGTGGTGGTGAGCTGTCTTCTTGAACCACTGCAGTCCATGTGGTGTAGGTACACCCACAGTGCTGTTAGGGAGGGAGTTCCAGGATTTTGACCCAGCAACAGTGAAGGAACAGCGATATATTTCCAAGTAAGGATGTTGAGTGACTTGGTGAGGAACTTCCAGCTGACAGTGTTCCCATCGGTCTGCTGCCCTTGTCCTTCTAGGTGGTAATGGTCATGGGTTTTTGGAGGTGCTGCCAAAGGAGTCTTGGTGAATTCCTGCAATGCATCTTGTAGATGGTACACACTGCTGCTACTGTGTGTCGGTGATGGATGGGGTACCAATCAAGCAGCTGTTTTGCCCTGGATGGTGTCAATCTTCTTGAGTGTTGTTGGAGCTGCACTTGAGTCATTGGTGAGGTGAATAAAATTGCTGGGAAGCTCTAGAACATTCACTGCTCAGCCATTTAATTCTGCTTTCATTTCAGGAGCTTCCAGTGAATTTAAAATTTATTTTTGAAGGGATGGAGGAATCTGGATCTAAGGGACTGAATAAATTCTTGAAAGAGAAAAGTGAGACCTTTTCTTCCAACATAGACTACATTGTTATATCAGACAGCGGACGACTAAGCGAGAAGCCAGCCCTGACCTATGGAACACGGGGATTATGCTATTTCATTGTAGAGGTATGAAGGGAAGTTAATAATCTCAATCGCTGACAGAGTGTACTTCTGATGCCATATAACAAATTGAATGCTAAGAAATTTGGATTAACTAAAGGGTTTTTGAGCATTCACTGAAATCAAGGGAACTGTTGGGAAAATGAAAGAGCACATTCTTGTTTGATATATAGGGGTACTCTGCTTCCATTACCCATAAACTACAAGACATCCAGAATGATGTTTCTCATGATCTCACACGTACCTGAACCCACATCTCCATCACTGCTGCCCGTGCCAAACTCCACTGACTTCCCGTCGCAGAGAATCAACTTCACGATTCTCTTCCTCACCTTAAAACCCATTCCCAGCCTCACCCCTCCCCACCTCCATGGTCTCTTCCCCCTCCCCTCCCTACCTCCGCGGTCTCCTCTCCTATATCCCTCCACTAATTTGACCACCACCAGCCTGCTCCTCATTCCCCACTCCATTTGCTCCCCTGTGCACCCTTTTCCTTCGGCTACCTTGCCCTCTCCCTTGGCCTTCATCTCCTCCAAGTAATTGCTGTATATTACATCATACCTATCAGGAGAGGATGAGCAGACTGAATCTCTTTTCTCTTGAAGAGAGAAAGCTGCGACCTCATGGAAGTCTTTAAGATTATGAAAGGTTTTGATAGAGTAGACATGGAGAGAACATTTTCACGTGTGAAGAAAAGCTAAACCAGAGACCATCAATATAAGGTAGTCACCGAGAAATCCAATAAGGAATTCAGAAGAAAATTCATTATCTAGAGAATGATGAGGAAGTGGAACTCACTGCCATAGAGAGAAGCTGAGGAAAATAGTATCGATGCATTTAAGGGGAGGCTGGATAAGCATACGAGGGAGAAGGGAATAGAGGGTCATGATGATGGTGTGAGGTAAGTAAAGATGAGAGGAAGTTCAAGTGGAGTGTAAATGCTAGCATGGTCTGGTTGGCTGAATGGCCTGTTTCTGTGCTGTAGACACTGCGCAATTTTACATTCCTTGAAAAAAAGATCACTGGTTTCTGTTGCAGATACGTAATCTGTGCATTTTCTGTCCCCAGGTACAAGGTGCAAATCAAGATTTGCACTCTGGTCTGTTTGGGGGAGTGGTACATGAGGCCATGACTGACCTGATAGCTCTCCTAGGTAGGAATTAATTTACACGTGATGAAAATGAAGGTGTATTATTTTCAGAGACAGACAGACTTTTACAGTTGTGTTATGGTCACCATTACTAAGACTGGCTTTATATTCCAGATTTATTAATTGAGTTTAAATTCCACCAGCTGCCATGGTGGGATTTGAACCCATGTCTCCAAAGCATTAGTCTGGGCCTCTGGATTACTGATCCAGTGACATTAACACTACACGCCATCTCCCCTAACTGGGTAATCAAATTAAAGTGTTTATGGTCATCAAAAAAATTGTTAGAGTAGATAGAGTGAAACTATTTCCTCTGGTGAGGGGAGTTCAGAAGAAGGGGTCATAACCTTAAAACTAGACCTAAGCCATTCAGGGGTGATGTCAGGAAGCAGCTCTTTACACGAAGCATAGTGGAAATCTGGAACTCTATCCCCCAACAAGCCATTGAAACTGGGGATCGATTGAAAATTTCCTAGCTGGGATTGATAGAACTTTGCTAGGGAAGGATAGTAAGGGTTACAGAACCAGGGTGTGTAGATGGAGTTAAGAGGCAGATCAGCCATGATCTAATTGAATGGCGGAACAGGTTTGAAGGACTGAATGGCCTCCTCCTGTTCCCCCATAATCCTATGTTCTCAACGCAAAATGCAGATGGAAATCCAAGGACTCAATGAATGGCATCTTCTGGAACTTTGATACTTCAGTGGATGTAAAAGCCCTACTCAAAATGCTGCTGATTACATCAGTTAGGAAGGTCCTAAGTTCAGCTTTTCACCCATGCTGAGCCAGCATGTTGGAACAGTGTTTTTGACACCTTGACCACCTCCTTCAGGTTCCAGTGCCCTGAGAGGGTGTTGACAACCATGGATTTCCACTGGATAGGTCTATGACTATACTTGACAAAGTACTGCAGTGCTTTGCTGCTGCCTTCTGCAGTATGGCTGACCAGGAAACTCTCCTGCTCTTACCGCCTGCCATCAGGCGTATTGGAAAGATTCACAAGCTGATAATCAACCTTTTTGGCCATGTTATGAACACATCTTCTGTGGCCATGTGGTCCTGAAGTGGGACCAGAAGCCTGAGATAGGGACACTACCCTCCGCCCACGAGACCTCCCTGTGCTCTGGTTAAGGAGGTGAAAATCAATTATCTCTGGTTCCTGCTGACCATGACTGCCCCATGTTGGAGTTGGGGCAGGGGAAATGGGATTAATTGGTTAGTTCTACCAGAGATAGGTACAATGGGCTGAATGGCCTCCTTTCGTGCTTTGCCACTCTATGGTTCTACATTGCCAGAACTGGCAAAGTTGTTATTATTGAATTTGCACTCTATTTTTAAAATGTGTGCTTTCGTGGTGGTAGAAGGGAAGGAGAAGGAATATTCTATCTCTTTGCTTTAGTGAACCCTGTATGCCAAGTAACTGTGGGTGTTCCTACACTGCAGGGGTTCAAGAAGGCAGGTCACCACCACTTTCTCAAGGGCAATTAGGCAATAAATGCTGGCCCAGCCAGCGACACCCACATCCTGTGAACTAATACAGAAAAAAACAAATATCTGGCAAAAATGGAGAGTGTTGAGACTGGAGGGTAAGGAGAGGGTAAAATATTTCATGGACGGGTTAGGAAAATGGGAAAGCAGATTGCAGACTCAATTTAGTTTACGGGCAGATACAATTTGGGAGATTGGGGTATACACTAAATGAAAGGGGTTGGACGAGCAGAGGGATGAGGTTTTCAAATGTGTAATTTCCTGAAAGTCAACATGCAGATGGACAAAGGCATTAAAAAAAAAATAACATTTTAGGGTTTAAAAATCAAGACGCAAACCTACAAGAGATAATAATGGATGTCTATGAGGTATTGGTCCGCTCACGGTTAGAGTCCTATGTGTAGCTTTGGGAGCTGCAGAGCAGGAAGCACGTGGAAACCAGAGAGAGTGCTTAACCTCAATTCACCAGGGAGACACAAGAGATGGAAAAGTACCGACAGGAGAGACTTTAAATATTGGAGCTATTTCCACTGCTACGTTTTAAACTATGAAGGACTTGGACACGATGAGAAAGGCATGGATATTTCTCGTGATCCATGGGTTGCTGACAAGTGGTCGATTTATTCACAGAGATTGATCACGGGAGAAGTAAAAAAAAAAAGAAAGTTGGATAAATATTTGAAGCAGAGGAACTTAAGAAATAGGAGCTGGAGTAGATCATTCAGCCCCTCGAGCCTTCTCTGCCATTCAATAAGATCATGGCTGATCTTCAACATCAACTGCACTTTCCCGGCCTCCCCATATCCTTTGGTTTCCATAATGTTTGGAGGATACTGAGCTTGTGGGTAGAGAGGAGGGCAGTGGGATTATTTTTAGATAGCTGAAGATAAGATTCTTCACGGTCATGATGAAGTGAGTCTTTCTGCGCTGTAAACTATTATGATTCTAATTCAATAATCCAATTTCAGACAGCCTCGTGAATTCAACTGGTCATATTCTCATTCCTGGAGTTTATTCAGATGTTGTGCCCCTAACAGAGGAGGAACGTGTTTTGTATGAAGCAATTGCATTTAATCTTGAAGCCTTCAAGCATACCATTGGTACAACAGAACTCCTTCATAAAACCGAGGTATAGTTACATTAAAAATAGCAGCTGTCAACCCAATAAAGTCTTCAAAAACAATTAAATTATATGGATATTTATTGGGTTCCTCTGCTCATCATAGTGTAGGAAGTGAGTTTTGGGTAACTATGACACTTTTTCCAATTTGGTCTCAATGAGTAGCACTCTCTCACCTCTGAGTCAAAATGTCATGGGTTTGGGTCCCACTCCAGGCAAAAAAAAGGCCTAGGCTAGCACTCCAGATACCAGTACGGAGGGAGTGCTGCACTGCTGGAAGTGCTGTCTCTTTGATGAGATGTTAAACTGAGGCCCCGCCTGCCCTCTGAGGTGAATGAGAAAGATCCCATGGCACTATTTCACAGAAGACCATGGGGGTTCTCTCCATTGTCCTGGCCAATATTTATCCCTCAACCAAAATCACTAGAACACATTATCTGGTCATTAACACATTGCTATGCATGGGAGCTTGCTGTGTGCAAATTGGTTGCAATGATTCTTACATTACAACAGTGACTGCACTTCAAAAGTAGTTCATTCCCTGTCAAGTGCTTTGGAATGTCATGAAAGGTGCCATATAAATGCAGGTTCTTTCAAATCTTGGCCATATTCTCAAATTGAATATAGCACAGACAGCTCAAGATATCCAAATAATGAACTCGACAAATTACTCCAATGCCAGCGCAGATTGGGCACAGGCCAGCCTACTGCCAAATCGCTAAGATTTGTTTTTGTTTTAGACTCGAGAAATGGGCACAGCATATACCAATTTCTACCCCAATGTGCGAAGTACCTTTGAAACAGCAATGAAAGAAAACCTTGCATTGGCCGACATTGGCTCCTGGTCCATCATTGTCTCCATTTTGAAACTTTCATCCTCGTATTCAAACCCCTCCATGGCCTCATTCCCTATCTCTGCAGCCTCTTCCAAACCTATAATCCTTTGAGATTTCTGTGTTCACCAATTCTGGCCTCTTGAATTTTAATCACTCCACCATTGGCAGCAGTGCCTTCAGCTGCTGAGGCCGTAAACTCTGGAATCCCCTCCTTAAACTTCTTCACCTCTCTACCTCTCTCTCTCTCCTTTACGACGCTCCTTAAAAAGCTACCTCTTTCTCTCTTAACATGATCATACATGGGTCGGCGTCAAACTTTGTCTGATAATCACTCCTGTGAAGCGCCTTGGGATGTGTCACTGTGTTTAAGGTGCTATGTAAATGCAAGTTGCTGTAAGTACTGCTGTTGTTACATGAGCCATCTGTGCCATTGGATCCAAAGAGAGTGCTTCCTTAGATTTTAACATTTTTAATGACTGTGTCTATATCACATTATTTAGGAGGATATTCTCCTTCATCGATGGCGATTTCCATCGCTGTCTATTCACGGAATTGAAGGAGCTTTCTCAGGACCTGGAACTAAAACTGTTATCCCAGCCAAAGTGACAGGAAAATTCTCCATACGCTTAGTGCCCAACATGGATCCTGAAAAGCTGAGCAATCAGGTAAACATCTCAGTCAGTCGGGAATGCTGATTTATCTTCAACAAGATTTTAAGAGGAAAATTGAACTGACCTGCACAGGAATGGTGGAAAAAGAAAGATGGAGGAGTCAAGAGAGAGGAGAGGGAGGAGGATGTGGGAATGAGAAAAAGAGAGGTGCAATAAATGCTGTATATTTTATAGCTTGGGTCTATGCAAAGATGATGCTGGTTTCTATGTGTGTAACAGGTCTTATTCACAGTGCTTTAAAATGTCTACTCCATGCTTCAGCTCAAGTTTCCAGCTCTTTCTACAGCTTTGTTTACTTTTTTCTGAGTCCACACCCAGGCTTAACCAATCAAGCACAGTGAACATCAATAGTAAACAGACTCTTGTAATCAAAGACCAAACAGTTGAACACTACAACAAAAGCACAAATCAAAGCATTAAAAGTTTTCAATCCACAACTCTCCTGCATGTATATTTGTCCCAGCAAGAAGACATACAGAATGGACACAATGATTCCCTCATTACATTGCAATAGAATATTGAGTGTGTGCCTATTCCCTTTCCTCAGAATATCTCGCCAATTCTGCCCTCATCGCCCTGATAGTTGATCCCAGATGATTGGTCACCTTAGCAAGGTTGCCAGTTTGTTCACTGAGGCAGGGTAAGTTTGAAGGCCCATTTGTATTGAGCTTGGTTTGGGTTTTGGATATCCTCCCATTTTGGGGTGACAGGTTGCAGCTCTTTCCTCCAACACCTCAAGAGGAATGGCTGCCTGCTTGGAATATTCTAATGACCCCCCCCCTCCCCTCCCCCACCCCCACCCCCACCGCACCCTCTCGCCAGACCTGGGATTTGGGACAGCGAAAAACAGCAGCATGAAATCCAACTCATCTGCAACAGTCCGTGCAATCTTTGAGCTCAGATATCATAGAATTACAGAGAATGTGCAGTGCAGAAACAGGCCACATGATGCAGCTGGTTCATGCTCTACATGACCGTCCTCCCGCCCATCTTAATCTAACCCCATCAGCATATCCTTCTATTCCTTTCTACCTGAGGTAATTATCCAGCTTCGCCTCAAATGCATCTTGCCTCAACTACTCCTCGTGGTAGCGAGTTCCACGTCTTAACCCTCCCTGGCTAAGTTTCTCCTGAATTCCCTACTGGACTTATTAATGACTATACTATATTTATGGCCCCCTAGCTTTGGACTCCTCCATAAGTGGAAACATCTTCTCTACCCTGCCAAACCTCTTGATAAACTTAAAGCCTTCCATTAGGTCCTCCTCGACCTTGTTCCTAGAGAAAAGAGCTCAGTCTTTCCTGAAAGTTTTAACCTCTCTGTTCTGCTATTGTCTTTATAAATCTTTTTTGCACCTTCTCCAGTGCCTCTATATCATTTTCTGTGATATGGAGACCAGAACAGGACAGTTCTCTGAGTGTGGTCTAACTAAAGATTCGATACAAGTTTAACATAATTTCTCTGCTTTTCAATTCTGTCCCTCCCCAGGGTGCTCAGTTTACAGTTTTATTTTTGTGCCCTTGTTAACTTGCATCTCTAATTTTAAAATGAGATGAGATAATGTATTGTGATAGATTATTGTGTCTTTATGATGCTGTAGTTTTGTTGCTAATTTATTCAATGTTCTCACAGGTGACAACGTATCTCAATGGAGTCTTTGCAGCACGTGGAAGTCCCAACAAATTGCGAGTGGCTTTGGAATCTGGATCAAAACCTTGGGTTGCTCATGTCACTGACAAGCAATACAATGCTGGACAAAGAGCCATCAAAAAGGGTTAGCAAATGTAATGGTTCATTGTAGGTAACAAGAGGCTAGAGCTTACAGGGATCTGTTGCTGTTGCCTCAAGCAACACCTGAAAACAGACCATGTCTCTCCTCACCCAAGGGGAAGTAAAAGATCCAATGGCCACTATTTCAAGGAAGAGCAGGAAAACATTTGCTTGGCAGTACAGGACTTAAATATTGCTGAAAAGGGAGACACGTTGCTGAAGCTTTTTGTCTTGAACTCATCAGGACAATTGCAAGAATGGCAAATTTCAAACAATCATGACAATTTATACTACAGGAGAAATGAGGAGAAATGCTGATTAGTTGGTATGTCGACTCTAATTGGTCGAGGCGTTTCCATGGAGAAAACACCAGGGAACTATAGGCTCCCCAAGCTCCTGGGTAATTCAGAAAAAAAGCAAGGCTTGAACATATTCCTTTTGTTTTCAGAGAACAAGTCCCTGTGTATGAATGTATGTCACTTCTAGGAAATGTAAATGAGCTACATTACAAGCTTGACTGATTGTCTTAAATTGGTTGTTAGTGTAGCGATTAGCACACTCAGGATTGTTCAACAAGTGATGCCCAATTGCGGAATCACATCTAACAGTGGACGTTTTGTTTTGGGTTTTGTGAGCACGGGCTGGTTGAGTACGGTCTGTACTCTGCCTATTATGAAGTAACTGAAGGAACATGCTGTTTGATTCGATCAGCCAATCCCTAGGATGTTAGGTCTGGGAACCTGACATCACAGCAGCACTGAAATGCTACACGACTTTGCTCAATTATGTGGTCTTTTTGGACTGACGGCAGCATCCTGTTAGTGGAAAATACCATCCACATAGCCATGGCATAGCAGACACATGAAACAGCTTCCTTAACCTGTTGTTCAAATTTTTGAGATACTTTGCCTTTCCAGGCTAATTTGAGGTAGACCAGGGACTTTTCAGGTCTGAAAGTGGCAGCCTTTGTCCCTTTTGCGAGTTTGCGCGATACACAGTGAACAGTGATCTGATCAGGATAGCCATTGCCCTTCAGGATAGCTTTGATGTGCTCTATTTCTGCATCAAGCTTGCAAGGTGAACAAATGGCTAGGGCCCTATTTACAAGATTGCTGATAAGGTCAATCGTATAGTGCATGGAGCTATACGAATCCCAACATGTATATTGACTGGTGAAGGTCAGTTTGTCATCCCAAACTCCTTACAGCCAATGAAATGTAGTCAAATGAGGGTCAGTTAGCTCAGTTGGCTGGATGGCTGGTTTGTGATGGCAACAGCATGGGTTCAATTCCTGTACTGGCTGATGTCACCCATGAAAGCCCCGCCTTCTCAACCTCACCCCTCGCCTGAGGTGTGGTGACCCTCAGGTTAAACTCACCACCAGTTGTCCCTCTCTGATGAGAGAGCAGCCTATGGTCCTCTGGGACTATGGTAACTTTTCTTCTTCCCTTTACTGTTGGAATGTAGGAAACATAGCAGCTAATTTGGACAGAACAAACTCCCACAAACAGCAATGACCAGATAATCATGTTGCTTGAGAGGTAAATATTGGACAGAAGCTCTTCTTTGAAATAGTAGCTAAGGATTAAGGGGTCATGGTTTAATGGTTCACCCAAAAGCCTCCAACCATGCAGCACTCCTTCAGTACTACACTGGGAGTGTCAGCCTAGATATAATGCTTAAGGCCCTGGAGCAGAACTTGAACCTTCAACCTTCATGACTCAGAGGTGAGACTGAGCCACAGCTACACCAATAAAATCAAAGTGGTGGGTGCAGTTCTACCATTGTGTCATGAGAGCTGGATGCTGCCTGACTTTGAACATATTGGGGTCCTCATCAAACTTTTCTGTTTAATTCATGCTTTATTGATACTGAGTGAAGTAAAGTACATTTCAGGATGGTATTGTTCACCGTGCACCTTATTTATTCTTGCTGTTGCTAAGTGTTTGGACTGGAAGCTGAACTGATCCGAGAAGGAGGAACGATTCCTGTCATCAGAACACTCCAGGATACTATGCAGAAAAGTGTGATGATGTTGCCAATTGGCAGCCCTGATGATGGCACACATTCCCAGAATGAAAAACTCAGCAGGTAACAAACATCGAATTACATAGAATAGACAGCACAGAAACAGTCCATTCATCCACAACTAGTATCTGCTTTTGTTTATACTCCAAACAAGTCTCCTATGATTCCCTCTGCCTCATCTTGGCCTGCCGGCATATCTTTCCCCTACCCTTTTCTCTCATGTACTCATCTAGTTTCCTTTTGAAAGCCTCTAAGCTATTTGCCTCAACCACTTTCTGTAGTATTGAGTTCCACATTCTAACCACTCCCTGAGTAAAGAAATTGCCCCTTATTTCCCTATTGGGTTTATTCATAATTATCTTGTATTTATGGCCCCTAAGTTTGGATTCACCCACAAGCGGAAACAATCTCTCCACATCTACCCTGTCCACCCCATTCATGATGTTCATGACCTCAATCAGATCATCTCTAAGTCTCCTCTTTTCTAAAGATACGAGCTCCAGCCTGTTCATTTTTCCCCGATAGCTGTAACCTTTCAGTTCTGGTACAATCCTTGTAAATCTCTTTTGCACTTTCTCCAGCGCTTCTAAGTTCTTTTTACACCATGGAGACCAGAGTTGTGCTCAGCATTCTAAGCGTGACCTGACCTAGGTCCTATGCAAGTTTAAAATAACTTCACTACTTTTGAATTCTACACCACTGGGAATAAATCCCGGCGCTTTGTTGGCATCTCTGATTGCTTTGGTAATCTGCGACGTTGCTTTTAATGTATTTGTATCCATAAATCCCTTTTCTCTTCTAACCCCTACAGTTTCTTAGTTTCTAAGTTGAAGGTAATGTTTCTACTTTTCCTGTCATTGCACATTTATTCATTTGCCACGAAACTACCCAGTCTGTAAGTTTTCTAATGTCTCCATGTATTATGTGGCATTCTTCCTCAGAGTTAGTTTTTACCATTCCCCTCCACCCCTACCACACAGTTTGATGTCTGCAACCATTCATAACCATTCGTAAAATAGTACTACTAAAAAAAAAATTGAACTGCCTAAAAGTCTTAAAACCAATCTTAAAAACAAGATGCACATGGAATGCACTGCCTGAAAGGGTGGTGGGGGCAGATACAATTGTAACTTTCAAAAGAGAATTGGATAAACACTTGAAAAGGGGAACATTTGCAGGGCTATGGAGAAAGAGCAGGGTAGAGGGATGAATTGGATGGTTCTTTCTAAAGGTTAAGACAGACACGATGGACAGAATGGCCTCCTTCTGTGCTATGATTTGTTCTGGGATGAAATTGTCTTTAAACCAAATGTGGGGCAATGACAGTTTTATTTTATGGTTAGTATCAATTACCAAGGGCTGTAAACACCCAATTTAATGAAAAATTAATAACCTTTGAATGAAGTGACATGATTAGGAATTACAACCATGAAATTGCACTGGAACTTGCTCCCAGCAATTACTCCAGAATTATGACTGTCAGTGATCTCCAGCCCATAGAGTAAGATGGGTTAGGTGGTTTGGCTGGGGCTTAATGGGTAGCATATTCACTTTTGAGTTGGAAGGTTGTGGGTTCAAGTCCCACTCCAGATACTTAAACACCTCAACTAGGTTGACTCTCCAGTGAGGGAGTGCTACCCTATTGGAGGGCAGACTTTTAGGTCTGCCCTCTCAGGTGGACGCTAAAGATCCCATGGCACTATTCAAAGAAGAGCAGGGGAGTTCTCCCAGGTGTCCTGGCCAATATTTATCCTTCAACCAACATCACGAAAACAGATTATTTGGTCATTATTGCATTGCTGTTCGTGGGAGCTTGCTATGCGCAATTTGGTTGTCACATTTCTTACATTACAGCAGTGACTGCACTTCAAAAAAGTAATTGGCTGTAAAGCGCTTTGGGATGTCGTGAGGTGCTATATAAATGCAAATCTTTCTTTCTGTCTTTCTCGCTATTCTTTTCAGTGAAGAACTACCTTATTAGAATATTACTATGGGTGGGTGTTGAATACCCAACAGCATGCATAAATCAGAAATCCTGATGCCCCATCCCAAGAAATAGGATCTTCTAGTCTCTTTGATCCCCTTTATAAGAGGGTAGATACCAGAACAAACTTGCTGGACCTGCCTTAGGGGCTCCAGGTTGCTTCTCTGACTTGGACAGTTGGACATCCAAATTGCAGCCAATTTCACTTTTCAGGATGATGATGGGCTTCATCACAGCTGGTGTACCAGCCTCCATAAAGGTACCAACGTCCCTTCTTGAGGCCTAGGGTGTAGGAATTCCCCGCATAGGGAGTACCTTGAGTACCTTCCCTCACTGATGCTGATGTGATGAAAATCAGGGATGCTGAAGAGACCAGAATGGGAGGAACGCTGATATCTAGGAGGGTTGTCGGGCTGGAGATGACAAAGCTCAGGAGGGGCGAGGCCGCAGTGGGGATTTGAAAACAAGGATGAGAATTTTAAATTCCCGATGAAACCAGACCGGGAGCCAATGGAGGTCAGCGAGAGTGCAGTGATGATGAGTGAGCGGGAGTTAGGATATACACTTAATCACCTATCTTACAATGCTGGTAATTAAACATTATTTTGTCTTTTTTCTTAGGGATAACTACATAAGTGGCACAAAGTTGTTTGCAGCTTATATGGCTGAAATTTCACAGCTTTAAGAAGAATGGTCTACATTATAATATATCCAGACTGATTTTTGCTTTCATTAGCCAAGCATATGGCATATTGTAATAAGTAACATGAGATTGCATGGGAAAAAAAAGAGTTAGTTCTGGATAATTTTTTTAAAATAAAATGGAAATCAAAAATTGAAATTACATGTATGCAAAATGAATTCATGCAATATTAGTCATGCAAATATTTTCCGTTGCATCTTTTCAATTGTAATGGGAAAAAAGTCCATAAATCGTGTTAATATGTGTTTTAATTTGCAATACTTTAGCATTTCAGGGGTTTATAAGTCATAAGCTTTGCAATTACGCAGGAGGAATCTTGGATTTTGAACACTATCTGAAATTCTTCTCTCTGTATTAACGTGAAGCAACTTATTTTAAACGGGTAATCAATCACTTGCACTGGATTAGTAGAGTAAGTGTTTGCTAGTGTCCTATTGTATCATTTCAAGTCTGTGGCATCTTGGTTGTCCCCAGAATCCAGAGTCAAAAATCCAAATATTGCTCACCTGGTCGACTGACTTGGTTTTTGTTATGTGAAGATCATCACCATGTGAACAAACCTATCCAGTGTCCACATTGTAAAGTATCCTGAACAGATGAAGCATTCAATCATACTCAAACAATCAGGTAGATACAATTACATTTTAAAAAATCTGGTAAGAGTAAAAGTGACCATTAAGCTGTTGAATTGTTGTGAGAACCCAACTGGTTCACTAATGTCCTTGAGGAAGGGACGCCTGCTTGATCTGGGCTTATAAGTGGAGAGGCTGGGACTGGGATTAGAACAAAGAAAGAGATTCAAGAGGAGATTTAATGGAGGTGTTCAAAAAGATGAAGGGTTTTGATAGAGTAAGTAAAGAGAAACCGTTTCCTCTGGCAGGAGAGTCAGAAACCAGAGGACACAGATATAAGATAATTAGCAAAAGAACCAGAGAGAGGGAAATTAGAACTTTTTAACTCAGCAACTTGGAATCTGGAACGTGCTGCCTGAAAGTGCGGTGGAAGCAGATTCAATCGGAACTTTCAAAAGAGAATCTGATAACTACATGAAAAGGTAACATTGGCAGGGTTACAGGGAAAAGGGACTAGTTGGAAAGTTCTCTCAAAGAGCCGACACAGGGATGATAGCTGAATGGCCTTCTTCTGTGCTGTATGATTCGGTGTGGCTATACTCTCTGGTCAGCAGCTTTGATTAAAGAATAAAATAACTGAATAGCAGTGCAGTCACATTCTGGGGAAGAACAACTGAGTTGGAAGGATCATGAGATCTACAGCTTTATAAATGAAAAGCAGCCTACATCGTGAATACAAACATATGAACATACGAATTAGGAGCAGGAGTAGGCCACTCGGCCCCTCGAGCCTGCTCCCCCATTCAGTAAGATCATGGCTGATCTGACTGTAACCTCAACTGCCCATTCCCACCTACCTCCCAATAACCTTTCAGCCCCTTGCTAATCAAAATCTATCTAGCTCTGTCTTAAAAACATTCAAAGACTCTGCTTCCACTGCCTTTTGAGGAAGAGAGTTCCAAAAGCTCATGACCCTCTGAGAGAAAAAAATTCTCCTCATCTCTGCCTTAAGAACGTGAATGTGAATGTTTGAAAGAAACAAATTGAGTTGTGAGATGTGGGTCAGCGTGGGTGAAAGACAATGTCATTCTAATCAGAGGCAAAAAAATGCAGGAAAAACTCAGCAGGTCTGATAGCATCTGTGGAGAGAAAGACAGAGTTAACGTTTCGAGTCCGTATGACTCTTCTTCAGAACCGTACGGACTCGAAACGTTAACTCTGTCTTTCTCTCCACAGATGCTATCAGACCTGCTGAGTTTTTCCAGTATTTTTCTGTTTTTGTTTCAGGTTTCCAGCATCCGCAGTATTTTGCCTTTACCTTAATGTCGTTCTAATGGTATTTGAAGGTTCCAACTAAAAGAAAAGTACTGCAAAGGTTGAGGATCTGACACTGAAACAGAAGGCGCTGGATATACACAAATCATTCCCCATGTAAGAAAACACTTTTATGGCTTCCTGTAGAAAAGGTTATCCATTAAATATGAACAACAACAGCATAGCATTCAGCTAAAGATTGCCTAAACCTTGTTTAGTTATTGCACCCTTGCTGACTTCCCCACATTGAGACATCTTATCTTGTCATGCCAGCTGGGACGCAGTGGGTAGCACTCTTGCCTCTGAGTCAGAAGACGGTGGGTTAAGTCCCACTCCAAGACTTGAGCACAGAAATCAAGGCTGACACTCCAGTGTAGTACTGGGGGAACGCTGCATTGACAAAGGTGTTGTCTTTCAGCTGAGATGTTAAACTCACACCCTCTCAGCTGGATGTAAAAGGTCCCACAGTGCTACCTTGAAGAAGAGCAAGGGAGTTATCCCCAGAGCCCTGGCCAATATTTATTCCTCAATCAACATCACAAAAAAACATTATCTGGTCATTATCACGTTGCTGTTCGTGGGAGCTTGCTGTGCACAAAACTGGCCGCTGTGTTTCCTACGTTACAACAGTGACTACACTTCCTTGACTGTAAAGCACATTCGGATGTCTGGTGGTTGTGAAAGTCACTATATAAATGCAAGTCTTTTTCCTTTTATTAGTTCATGTTAGGGGATGGTGGCATGGAGAGTGTTCCTATCATCTAGTCCTTGTATCTGCTCTGTTGTGAGATCTGCAGTGGTCAGCAGATGGCTGCTGGGCCTGGGAGGTGGTGAAATAGGAGGCCTCAAGGGTCCTCAAGTAATAATGTCATGATTACTTATGTTGTAACTTCTTGATAAACCTTTACTCTTTGGGAAAAAAAAATCTCTAGTATCTTTGTGCAAGAGGTGAAATCTTATGAAAGAACTAATGGGTGATTGTTTTACAGTAGGGATGGCAGCAACACTGTCAATGTTCACTGTCATTACCCCACTGAAAGCCCCATAGAGACTCGAGATGTGAACTCTGTTTCTTTCTCCACAGATGCTGCCAGACCTGCTGAGTTTTTTCCAGCATTTTCTGTTCTCATTTCAGATTTCCAGCATCCGCAGTTTTTTGCTTTCATCCTCTGGAGATGGGAGTCCAGAACAAGGGGGCAGAATGTTAAAATTAAAGCTAGGCTGTTCAAGGGTGCTGTCAGGAAGCATTTCTTCATATAAAGGGTAGTGGAAATCTGGAATTCTCCCCCCTCCCCAGCAAAAACCTGTTCAGGCTGGGGACCAATTGGAAATTTGAAAACTGAGATTGATCGATATTCTTAGGCAAGGATATTAAGGGTCATAGCAGGGCTGCCTTAGCCACTCGGCAAACTAGGTTCTTGCCTAGGGCAGCACAAATTGAGAGGGGGAGGGACTGGATGGCAAAAAACTGCCGGCATTTTAAAATAATCGGAACTGAAAACCAACGTTTTAAACACATCTGTCCCACAATTCATCATCAGAAACCAAAGGGAAAGAAACTCCAACTCCCATCATCATGAAGCATTGCCAAGCATCACATCCACCACAGCGCTGCCCAATCAAATCCAAACCTCCTCCGATTGGCTGGGGTTTTGGTGGTCTTCGTTGGAATTGGTGAGGTTTGAGCTTCATTGAGGGGTCTGGCACAAGGAGCATTCGACTGTGTTGGGTGGGAGTGGGGCTTTGAAACGCTTTACCGCTGATCGGGTCAGTGATTTGTTTTTCAGGTTTACTGAAAATATTCTCGCATTATTTCTATTAATGACTGTGACTGGAAGTCACAGGCTGAAGGTTCACCTGGGGTGGCAAATAACCTTGTGCCAGCCCTGGGTTATAGAATAAAATTGTTAAATTGAGTTAAGATACAAGCCAGCTACGACCAATGGGAAATGTTGGTATTCAAAGTGACTTGGGTGTCTTTGTACTTAAGTTGTGGATAGTTAATATGCAGATACAGCAATAATTAGGAAAGCAAATGGTATGTCAACCTTTATTACAATGGAATTAGAGTTTAAGAGTGAAAAAGTTTTACTGCTGTTGTACAATGCCTTGGTGAGACTACACCTAGAGGACTGTGTACAGTATTGGTCCTCTTATCTAAGGAAGGACATATTTGCCTTGGAAGGAGTGTAATGAAGGTTCACTAGACTCATCCCTGGGATGAAGGGATGTAGTTTAATAGGTTACAATAAACTAGAGCAATATTATTGTTCCAATAGTTTAATAGATTATTATAAACTAGAGCAATATTATTATTCCAAGTTTAGATTATTATAAATTAGAACAATATTATTAGTACCAATAGTTTAATAAATTATAAACTAGAGCAATATTATTTCAATAGTTTAATAGATTATTATAAACTAGAACAATATTATTATTTCAATAGTTTAATAGAAGATTATAAACTAGAACAATATTATTTCAGTAGTTTAATAGATGATTATAAACTAGAACAATGTTATTATTTCAATAGTTTAATAGATGATTATAAACTAGAGCAATATTATTATTCCAAGTTTAGATTATTATAAACTAGAGCAATATTATTAGTACCAATAGTTTAATAAATTATAAACTAGAGCAATATTATTATTTCAATAGTTTAATAGATGATTATAAACTAGAACAATATTATTTCAATAGTTTAATAGATGATTATAAACTAGAGCAATATTATTATTCCAATTCTTAAATAGATGGCAATATACAAGGGGAATATTATTATTCCAACAGTTTAATAGATTGTATTAAACGAGACTGGGACAAAGTTGCCCAGTGGACATGGCCATTGACCATTTGGAACTCTCGCAGTCGAACCCAAGCATCAGGAGCACGTGCTCCGGGTCACGTGGGGGGGGGGGGGGCTCTGCAGATCATGTGACCCGCATCATCAGCCTCCTTCTCAGCGACGCCGACTTGCTGCTACGGCAGGCCACTTGTGACTAAGTACATGGTGAGCGGTCGCTACGTTTTCGCGCACAGGTACGTCTAACCAACGGTACTAACCCGACCCCCGTTGCCCGGCTGGGCTCCCGAGGCGGTCAGGAACACAGCAGCCTCCGCGTTATGGCTTTGCGGGGCCGCGAAGCGAGGACGCAGCGGGCGCCGCTGTCCCGAGGCTTTTTGGGCCTCCGCGCTGCCGTCGTTCCAACGGCCAAAGCGAGTGGCAGTTTCTGGGATCGGCCTGGGCTGGTAGGCGGGGCCGGGAGCACAGATCCCGCCCCCCTATGTCCCCCGATTGGTCTCTGCGCCTCCCGCAGTGTGGGCAGCACTGCATTCCGATTGGCTCTCCTCCCTGTCACTGAGTCTACGTCACAATGCCCTCAATCCAATGGGTGAGTGAGAAACTGGCAGGCGACCCGGAACGAGGAAGTAGTGGCGACTTGACGTTGCTCACTGATAAAACCTGCAGTTTTGTAGCTACCACAAACCACAACTTCTGTTTATATAAATATATATTTTATACAAACATTTATATCCATACAATTTATATAAATTTACTTATACAAACTTTCCTTTTGCCATTACCAGAGAAAATATTTTGAGTGCAGTAAGAATGCTCTTTTTGCGTCCAAGCTTCATATGAAAGTATATTGTTGGCACCTTTTATTGAGACATTTTTTGTTTGCATTTTAAAAAACGGACCAGTTTTGCCTCCAGAAATTTCTGGATGGAATTAACAGCTGTTTCTCTTTTGTCAGCTTTTTAAAAAATATTTTAACTAAAAGTTGTTTTAAGAAAAAAATTGGTAGTTTATGTTGCATTGTTAAAAGTTTTCGTCAACTCTTTTCAGAAGTTTGGCAGCTTTCTTAATAAGTACACTTCTGGGAAGTCTTCATTTGTGAGCCTTTGTTTTTACGGAAAGTTAATTCCCTCCAGAATACTTTGAAATTAGTGTGGGGGTGGTGACGCAAGGAAACCATTTTTAGGGGGAAAAAAACAAATTTCCAAGACTTGGAATTTGAATGCGTGAGGGTTTTTTTGTAACCGATGATGTGAATAATAGTAAACCAACAAAAACAATATATCATCTAGTTTGTTGGAATTCTAACTTTCTTGTGATTAGGCCCAGCATTTCAAAACCTGCTTTGCACAGATAAATGTAAGTGTTGGGGTGTGGGACTTAAGTTATGTGGAGAGATTAGAAAAGCTGGCATTGTTCTCATCAAAGTAGATAAGGAAGTTTGTTCAAAATGATAAGGGTTTAGATGAGTAACTAGAGTAACTTTCCACTGGCAGGAGATTTAGCAACCAGAGAAAACTCATTTAAGGTAATTAGCAAAAGAAGCAGATGAGTTTTTTTTTAAATGCAGTGAGTTATGATCTGGAACATACTGCCTGGTGGAAGCATGTTCAGTAGTAACTTTCAGAAGGGAATTGGGTAAATATTTGCATTTGCAGAGCTATGAGGAAAGAGCAGGGGGTGGCACTAATTAGATAGCTCTTACAAAGAGCTGGCAGAGGCACAGTGAGCCGAATGGCCTCCTGTGTTGTATCATTAGAATGTATAGAATATTAGAATGTGTCATTCTATGATTTTTTTTTTGAATGAAGCTTGCACCTGTGGAAAGATGCGCATAGTGAAGCTTGGGGGAAAAAAAATCCAAAATTCATTCGTAAGACTTGCAAATGTATTGCCTTCCAATTTTGTTTTTTCTGAAAGCTTGATTCCCTCGTGCTGATATACCTGCCAGCTTTTGTCAGACTGTGCTTTTTAAAAATTCAAGTTTTTCCCAGTATTCGAGAGACACATCAAAATCTTACCATATAAAGCCATCAATTCCAGTTTCTTTCCAGTTGAACATAGTATTTGCAGAAATGTTTGATGTTCTGAATGTTGGATGCACCAAAATAAAAGCTGAACCATAACTGTGCGGGATCTGCAGATGTTATTTTCAGATGGTCATGTCATAGAAAGAACAGTACCTTGGAAGAGAATTTCAAGGTATCTTTGCAATTGAGGGGTTCAGGTGCTGAAACAATTGAAACAGAAGTTGAGTAGCTTGAAAGTATCCTGTGAACCGTGACAGCCTTTAATTCTTCAATTCTTTAATACCTTTTTGAGAGGCAGAATCTAATATTAAAATGGCCATTCTTAATGACCAATGCTGAGTGGTTATGTCGAACCTGTCTCATATCCAATCCTGCAGATTGTGGGAAACAAATTGAATAAGTCAGAACACATGATGTTTAAAATATTTGTTTCATTTTTAAAAAATATTTCATTCAAATTTTTACAGTAACTATTTAGGCCTTTATAGTGAGTTTAAGGTATGGATGCTTTCAATTTTGTTACTTTCCCCTCATATGTTTAATAGCTTCCCCTTCAATGTATCTACCCTATTCGCCTCAACTATTTGCTTGGATGAGTGCAGCTCCAACAACACTCAAGAAGCTTGACACCATCCAGGACAAAGCAGCCCACTTGATTGGCACCACATCCACCATCTTCAACATTCACTCCCTCCACCACCGATGCACAGTGGCAGCAATGTGTACCATCTACAAGATGTGGTGCAGCAACTCACCAAGGCTCCTGCTACAGCACCTTCCAAACCTCCTACCTCTACCACCTAGAAGGACAAGGGCAGCAACTGCATGGGAACCCCACCACCTGGAAGTTCCCCTCCAAAGCACACACCGTCCTGACTTGGGAATATGTCACCGTTCCTTCACTGCCTCTGGCTTAAAATCTTAGAACTTCCTTCCTGTTAGCACTGTGGGTGTACCTACACCACGTGGACTACAGCAGTTCAAGAAAGTGGCTCACCTTCTCAAGGGCAATTTGGGATGGGCAATAAATACTGGCCTAGCCAGTGACACCCAAATCCTGTGAATGAATAAAAAATAAAAACTGCCACTTATGGCTAGTGGGTTCCACATTCTCGCCTCTTGGTAAAGAAGTTTCTCCTGAATTCCATAATGGATTCATTAGCGACTATCTTATGTCTTTGACCTTTCATTTTAGACTCCTTGCACAAGTGGAAACATCTTTTCTATGTCTACCTTATTGAACCCTTCCATAATTTGAAAGACCTCTACCAGGTCATCCCCTCGACTTTCTCTTTTTTTAGAGAAAACAGCCTCAGCCTGTTCAGTCTTCCCTGATAGTGATAGAGTATGATTGACCTAAGAACTAGGTAGGAAGTTAATTTTGGCACCACAGAAGAACCGATCTTAAGTCAATGTAAGGTAGTGTTACAGAGGGATGTAATGAGATGTATCTTCACTATTGTCACATTTTTTGAATGTTGCATATCTGCAGAATATTTCCTGCAATATTATATCTATGAAATTATCTGTTTCTAGCTGGGGGAAGGAAAGAAAAAAAAAGCCATGTATCAGACTAGCCTCCACCCTCTAGGCCCTGAGGTTAAGGCTACAGTTGCATAATGCCCAGCCACAGAACAGCTTTGGTTGCCAATGTAACCTTTGACAAACTGTTAAAAAAACAACAATTTTTGTTGACATAGCACCTCTTTTACGTAGTAAAAATGTTCCAAGGTGCTTCGCAGGATTGTACATCAGACAGATTCAGCAGCGAGCTATGCTAGGACAGGTGACCAAAAGCTTGGCCAAAGAGGTAGGTTTCATCAAGATCAGTATGACATTATATTACATTTTGAAGGAAAGGTTTCACAAGGAAAGTTAGTCTTGTATCAGTGCAATAATTATATTTGTATATAGCACCATTCAAGATCTCTGGACATCCCAAAGTGCGATATACCAATGAAGTACTTTTGCAGTGTAGTCATTGTTGCAACACAAGAAATGCAGCAATTAATTTGCACACAGCAAGCTCCCAAAAACAGCAATGTGATAATAACCAGATGTCCCTCAATCAAAATCACAAAAACAGGTTAAATATTGTCCAGGCCACAAGGAAGAGCTTCCCTGCTATTCTTCGAATTAGTGCCATGTGATTCTTATGCAACCACCTGAGAAGGCAGATGGAGCCTCGGTTTAATGTCTCATCTGAAAGTTGACAGCTTTGACAGTGCAGCATCCCGTCGGTACTGCCCTAGAAATGTCAGCCTAAGTTCTGCGCTCAATTCTCTGGAGATTTGTAAACTTTTTTTCGTGAGGTGTGGGTGTTGTTGGCAAGGCCAACCAGCATTTGTTGCCCATCCCCAATTGCTCTTGAACTGCACGGCTTGCTCGGCCATTTCAGAGGGCAGCTAAGAGTCAACCACATCGCTGTGGGTCTGGAGTCACATGTAGGCCAGACCAGGTAAGGATAGCAGATTTCCTTCCCTAAAGGACATTAGTGAACCGGATGGGTTTTTATGACAATCAGTGATAGTTTCATGGTCACCGTTACCGAGACTCAATTCCGTATTTATTAATTGAATTTTAAATTGCACCAGCTGCCCTGGTGGAATATGAACCCATGTCCCCAGATCATTAGCCTGGGTCTCTGGATTATTAGCCCAGTGACATTACCACCACGCTACTGTGTCCCCTTAAAAAGACTTGAACCTTTCTAATTCTGAGGTGAGAGTACTACCTGCGGAGCCAGGGCTGTCAAATAATTCATACTTGGGCAGAAAGCTAATTCTCTCATTATTGATGTCCATGTCAACGATTGTGTCAGTGTTGAATCCTCCACAAGATCCTGTGCTAGCTAAATGAAAAGAAAGCAAACAACCTGGTGCCACCTTGCTAAGTGCCAGTATTGTCACACCTGTTTCTGCATATAGTGTGGCTCATGGGTTACAGAAAATGTGCTGGTCACCCCATAATAAAGTTATAATGGGAGGGGCGGTCTATTGACACCACTGTCAGACAGTGAGTTGGATATGGGGCAGGATTTACAACCGGACTCAACATGCAGTTTATTTTACAGCAAACAGTGAAACATGCAAAGTCTGTTTAAAATGAGTCTCGATGGACTGCAGCACCAAAACTCATGACTGAAACTACAGCAATGTCTTCCAATAAAAGCTGGGTAATTTCTCCTGCAAAATGCAGTGGGTGGAGGACAGTTACACAATGCAAATTGATGTGCGTAAAATCAATCTCAGTCCCTTATGGCATTGCAGGTTCCAGGTGATTGGTGGGATTACCCACTCATCTGCTTCCTGGCTGCGTGTCACCATATGCAGCACTTTCCTTGAGAAGTGTTGGATAAATTCAATGCAAATTCTTCATTATTTGATTTGCAGTTTGAAATGGTTGCAGCGTTTTGCTGCATGACTTGGAACTGTGCCGATGGGAGATTTAGAAGGTGTTTGAAACAATTGATTCTTCGAGCTGCAACACCAGCCCATGTTGCAAGGATAGTTTCTTCTGCAGCTCAGAGATTAAAGCTAAGGAAGTGACAGGCAGGAAGCAAGTGGTAAACAATGTGTAGACACAAACAGCACTGTTCTTAAAATTGACAGCAGCTGCAAAATCCTGATTCGCTTCATAAGGGATGGTGCTAGAAAGAAAAATGAGCAGGGAGATCGTTTCAGCTCTTGCCTAACTGATTCATCAAATACGAGCATGACAATGAAACTTGCTATTTTAAATGGTGGCCTAAAGTCAGGCATGAGATATTTAAAGAAACCATGAGGACAGAAAGACTTTTTGGATGTCCCAAAGTGTTTTACAGCCAATGAAGTTCTTTTTGAAATATGGCCACTGTTGTAATATAGGATGATGCACAGCAAGCTCCCATAAACAGCAATATGAAAAATCAGCAGATCATCTGTTTTAATGGTGTTTGTTGAGGGCTACGTATTGGCCAGGATTCCAGGGAGAACCTTGCTGCTCTTCTTTGGAATATTGCCATGGCATCTCTTATGTTCACCTGGGAGGTCAAACGTTTTAACACCGCTTCTGAAAGACTGCACCTCTGGCAGTGCAGCACTCCTTCAGTTCTAGCACTGGGACGGTCAGCTTGGATAAGAGCACTTGGTGTTGGGAGTCGCATATTAGCATGGTTAGAGGATTGGCTACCTAATAGAGAGTTGGGATAAGGGGGGCATTTTTAGGATGGCAACCTGTAACTAGTGAAGTGCCACAAGGATCAGTGCTGGGGCCTTAATTATTTACAATATATATTAATGACTTAGATGAGAGAAGTGAATGTACTATTGCCAAATTTGCGGATGATGCAAAAATAGATGGGTAAGCAAGTGGTGAGGATGACACAGGGAGTCTACAGAGGGATATAGGTAGGTTAAATGAGTGGGCAAACAAGTGGCAGATGGAACATAATGTGGGAAAATGTGAGGTTATGCACTTTGGCAGGAAGAATAGAGGAGCTGAGGGAATGGAGTATAAAAATGGGGAAGTCTTGGTAAAACTATACAAGGCACTAATTAGACCACACCTAGAATACTGTGAACAATTTTGGTCCCCTTATCTAAGGGAAGATATACTGGCATTGGAGACAATCCAGAGAAGGTTCACTAGGTTGATCCCAGGTAGGGAGGGATTTTCTTATGAGGACAGGTTGGGTAGGTTGAGCCTGTACTCATTGGAGTTTAGAAGAATGAGAGGCGACCTTATTGAAACACATAAGAGTTGACAGGGTAGATGCTGAGAGGTTGTTTCCCCTTGTGGGAGAGCCTAGGACCAGAGGGCATAATCTCAGAGTAAGGGGTCATTCATTTAAAACAGAGATGAGGAGGAATTTCTTCTCTGTGGGTAGTCAATCTGTGGAATTCTTTACCGCAGAGGACTGTAGAAGCTGGGTCATTAAGTATATTCAAGGCTGAGAGGGATAGATTTTTAATCAATAAGGAAATCAAGGGTTATGGGGGAAAAGGCAGGAAAGTGGAGTTGAGGATTATCAGATCAGCCATGATCTCATTGAATGGCGGAGCAGACTCGATGGGTCAATTTGGACAGTACTTTTCTCCCCCCCTCCATCTGTTATCAAAACACATCTATTTTGAAATTAGCTGAAGTGCAAATATCATTTTGTATCTGATTTGTATCTGCCAGAGTAAGTTTGTTGAACGGTCCCATGGCACTCTTCAAAGAAAAGCAAGGGAGTTCCTTGAGCATACTGGGTCAACATATTTCCTTAACCAACACCACTGAATAGATCATCTTGTTTATTTGTTCCATTGCTTATAGGAACTTTCTGTGCACGAGCTGGCAACTGAATTTCCCCACGTTAGAGCGGGGACCACGCTTCAGAAATACCTCACTTGGCTGTGAAACAGCTTGGGACATTCCTGAGGTCACAGGGGGAACTTATATAAATGTAAGCTCTTCTGACTTGGGCCTAGAGTGCTACAAATGAGCCATGCTGACACATGCAGTGACAAATATCACCCCTGCTCTTTTACTGCTCTTTGAATTATCTAAGTCATTGCATTTAAATGTAATATAAAATTTGCATCAATATTTTGGGACCCATGAATTGCTTTGTCAAACTATTTCGAATTAGTCAGTTTTGACGAATGAATATGGATGTAATGAGGTCAACAACAACAACAACAACTTAGATAAAAACACAAATACTGCAGATGCTGGAGATCTGAAATAAAAACAGAACGTGCTGGAAGAACTCAGCAGGTCTGACAGCATCTGTTCCACAACTCCGTCACAAAGTAGAGTCATATTGGACTCGAAACGTTAACTCTGTTTCTCTCTCCACAGATGCTCCCAGACCTGCTGAGTTTTTCCAGCATTTTCTGGTTTTACTTATATTTATATTGCGCTCTTAACATAATAAGCCCCACGGGTGCTTCACAGGAGCATTATAAACCAAAGTATGACACAGAGCCACATGAGGCGATATTGGGTCAGATGACTAAAAGCTTGGTCAAAGAGGCAGGTTTTAATGAGTGTCTTAAAGGAGGAAAGTGAGGCGGAGAGGTGTAGGGAGGGAATGCCAGAGCTTGGGGCGTAGGTCTTGGTCAGCTCGCTCTCTCCACTACTGACCCCAAAGGTACATTCCACTGTTGCTCCCACCTGAGAATTGGGAGGGGAAGAAAACCACCTGATTTAAGCAAGTATATTTGATTGCGATTCAAAGTCCAAACTTCTGGCTAAGAGTTGAGTTCTCTCGGCACTTCCGTTTTTTTCTATTCCGAGGCATGATTTATACTTAATGAGAACTTTGCAAAGTTGGTTGGAGTGCTATAATTTTTGAACTTTTGGACCCGAGTTTGATTTTAATGTGGATTGATGAGATTGAAAAAGAGATGGTCACCAGTGGTATGTTAGGAATGAATCAAATTGCTACTTAAATGTTATAATGAAATCTTGGAACACCATCAACAGATTAGCTGGTGAGCAATTAATGCTTAAGTAAAACATTGCGGATGCTGGGAATCTAAAATAAAAACAAAATGCTGTGAATATTCAGCAGGCCAGGCAGCATTCTGTGGAGAGAGAAACAGAGTTAATGTTTCAAGTCAATGACCTTTTATCAGAATTCTCTTGTGAATCCCTGATTTGAATTGCTCCACCATTGGAGAATGTGCCTTTAGCTGCATCTGCACCAAGCTTTGGAGCTCCTTCCCTACACCTTTCCACCTCTCTTCTTTTAACACATTCTTTAAAATCTACCTCTTTGGCCAAGCTTTTGATCACCTCCTTATGTGACTCGGTGTCAAGTTTTGTTTAATAACCTTCCTGTGAAACACCTTGGGACATTTTACTGTGTTAAAGGCGTTGTACAAATGCAAATTGTTGTTCTAACACCTTTCCCTGGAAGAACGCCAGAGCTAGTGAGTGGCTATTTACAAAGCATAACCTATTCTAGTGTTCACTTTGCAGAAGCTTTGTTTTGAAATGGAGTGTCTGAATACTCCTCCTTCGCAGAAAAGCTCATGAGGTACATCGATATTATATTCTGCTATATTCAATCTGAACATTACAGATATTCCCAAGAGAGTGGGAGTCAGGCTTGAGTGTTTAAATGGAGTTGGGATTCGGAGAGTTTGGGGAGAGTGCTACTTTTTAGTAAAGTCTCAACACAGAATTGAAATAATGAAACCGATTGAAATTTGAATCATTGAGCGATCCTGATAGCATGGTAAATTTGAATCTCCTCTGTTATTTTACATCTCTCAGCTCAGAGCGGTTGTCCTGGCATCTTTTTTGGTTGTATGGAGACGATTATTGTTGGAGATTATCAGAGACTTATAGGAGCGTAATTGGTATTCCAGACTGGATTATCGTCATACCAGAAATATATCTTTGCCAGCTTTCCTGAGCTGGTTCAGTATTAAAAGTGTTGATTTACGAGCATTTTGGGATTGGATCCATGTAGCCTTGTGCAATTTAAGATTTAAAACAAAAACGTAGATTGGGTTGATGTAGTAGCAGGATATTCTGTGTCCCATCGTACTAGCGTTTTTTGAGGCTGTAACTAGTAGGGTAGATAAGGGGAACCAGTAGATGTTGTAGTATATTTGGATTTTCGAAAAGCTCTGAATAAGGTGGCAAACTAGAGGTTGTTACAGCACATTAGGGGTGGGGGGTAATATATTAGCATGGATTGAGACAGAAAACAGAGAGTAGGAATAAACGGGTGGTCTTCTGGTTGGCAGGTTGTAATGAGTGGGATCCTGCCAGGATCAGTATTTGCCCTCAGTTATTTACAATCCGTATCAGTGACTTAGTTGAGGGGACTGGGTATAATATATCCAAGTTTGCCGATGTTGTGAAGCTGGTGGGAAAGTAAGCTATGAGGAGGACGCAAAGTGTCTGCAATAGGATATAGATTGGTTAAATGATTAGGCAAGAAGGTGGCAGATGGAATATAATGTGGGGAAACGTGAAATGATCCACTTTGATAGGAAGAACAGGAAAGTGGAATATTTTTTAAAGAGGAGAGACTAGAAAATGTTGGTATTCAGAGGGATTTGGTTTTCTTGTGCATGAATCACAGAAAATTAGCATGTTGGTACAGCAAGCAATTAAGAACATAAATGGTATGTTAGCCCTTATTGTAAGGGTGTTGGATTATAAGAGTAAGGAAGTATTGCAGCAATTATATAGATCTTTGGTTGATTCCTAGAATGAGGGGGCTGCCCTATGAGGAGGATCGCCCAGATAGTCAGTCATTGAGTATATTCAAGACAGTGATCAATAGATTTTCGGACATTAAGGCAGTCGAGGGATATAGGGATAGGGCAGAACAGTGGAGTTGAGGTTGAAGTATGCCATGATCTTATTGAATGGCAGAGCAGACTCAAAGGGCCATATGGCCTACTGCTGCTCCTATTTCTTATGTTAAAGGTACCGGGATGAAAATAGTACCAGTGTTCTGTGGCTTTCTCTCTCCTCCTTCGCTTCAGTAATGGTCTTTTAAATTTTGGATGTTCATGTTTAAATAGAATCCTGATTCTGAAAGATAGGGGTTACCAAAGTTGGGATTCTTGAAAACTTTATTAAACGTTTGTGGTACGAGAAGGTGTGTTCAAGTCAGGATTTTTTGACAATTGATGAAAGTTCCTCTGGATAACCAAATTTTGGGATGGTGATTGTTTTGAAATCTCAGTCTGGGTACTGATTGACTGCATGGTGCTGTAGCCTAGTGGTTATTGTTACTGGGCTGGTAATCCAGAGACCTGGACTAATACTCGAGGGAACAAATCCCAGCATGGCAGTGTGAGAATTTGAACTCAATTTTAATAAAAACCTGGAAACCAAAAGCTGTTATTCATAAGCGTGATTTTGAAGCTGTTGGTTTGTCATAAAAATCCAACTGGCTCATTAATGTCTTTTAAGGGAAGAAAACCTGCCATTTTTAGCCAATTGGGCTATGATTCCAGTACCACAACAACAACTTTCATTTATATAGCACCTTTTAACATCATAAAGCATTTCAATGCGCTCCACAGGAGCATTCTAAAAGCAAAATTAGACACTGAACCACATAAGGTGACCAAAAGAAGTATTAAGGAGTGTCTTAAAGGAGGACAGAGAAGTGGAGAGGTTTAGGGAGGGACCTTTAGAGCTTAGGGCCCAGACAGCTGAAGTTACAGCCGCCAATAGTGGTGTGTTGCACAATAGGCCAGAATTGGAAGAACATAGAAACCTTGAAGACTTGTAGGACTGGAGAGTTTTACAGAGTTAGGGAGGGGCTTATTCACATTCAACCAAGTTTGCCTATTGATACATATCAATCTTAAAGAAAGAGAGGTGGAGAACTTTAGGGGGGGAATTCCAGAGACAAGGGCCCAGGCAACTCGAGGCATTGCTGTCAGTAGTGGTGTGATTAAAATTGGGGATGCCCAAGAGGCCAGAATTAGAGGAGCGCAGGTATCTTGGAAGGTTGTGGGGCTGGAGATTACAGTGATAGGGAGGGGTGAGGTCATGAAGGGATTTGAAAACAAGGATGAGAATTTTAAAATTGAGGCATTGTTGGACTGGGAGCCAGCCACAACAACCTAGTTAACTCTTGACTACCCTCTGAATTAGCCTTGTAAGTTGCTCACCTGTGTTCAAATTGGCAGTTGGATATGGGCAATAAATGTTGGCCTTGCAAGTAATGCCTACAGCCTGAGAATTCAATTTTTAAAATAAAACTGGACCATTTATCACAAAGTGGAGATGTACTATTAACTTTATTGATGCTCAAGTTTGGATTCTTCTGTGGTTTTCTGATACTAATTTCTACTTACACCTGAATTGAATCTTGGAATACGAACGATGGAAATACGAGTAAGTATTGGGAAAATAAATCTCCTAATCTGATGTTTGAGTGGGCAGTTAGGACATGTGTAAACAAGAAATAGGATAATATAGGAATTACATTGAATGTTTTTGCACAGGAACAGGCCATATGGCCTCATGCCGGTGTTTATGCACCACGTGCGCCTCCTCCCGCCTCTTTCCATCTCATCCTCCCAGCACATCCTTCTGCTCCTTTTTCCCTCGTGTACTTAGCGAGCTTCCTCTTAAACATACGTGTGCTATGAGAATGGCACAGAAAGAGGCCATTCACTTGAACCGCTCCATACTCGAGTTCAGAAGAGGGACTAGCGCCTGAACTTACGTACGTGAAAATGCCGGCAGAGGCCCGAATCTGAAATCCCGCCCCCAACCCTGGCTTCCACCATTTTCACAGGGAGGGAATGGGGGCTGGTTTTAAATTGCGCATCCGTGGTCTCTGGAGGCAGCTGCCAGTATAAATCAACAGCTGCCTCCATTCGTGTGATTTTGGTGATATAGGTATCTAAACCTGAAGTGTGCAGATTAGACCTGGCAGGAGCAGGTTTGAACCTTGTGGGTTCGTTTGGATAGCCAGTGTACCCTTTGAGAGAGGTAAGGCACCCTTTGGGGTAGGTCAGGTGCCCTTTGGGATTGTGAAAAGTTGAGGTGATTGTGTGTAAAAAGTGCTTAAATTCACTGGGAATGTCAAATAACTGCCAAAACTCATTGGAACTGTCAAAGGATTTAACTCTGCTGGGCTTTAAACTTTAAAATAAACTGTTTAAAAATAGTTGGTGCCTGCAATTTCACTCTGCCTGTTGACATAAGCAGGAGGACTAACATTATAGGATTTGTGCTGCATGACTGATTTTTACAACCTAAGATTATCTCAGTGGGGTGCCTGTTAAGTGAGCAGTTCGATTGACAGCTCCGAGCCCCTATAAAATAGAAATAAAAACAAAAAATGCTGGAAAAACTCAGCTGGTCTGACAGCATCTGTGGGGAGAAAGACAGAGTTAACGTTTCGAGTCCGTCTGACTCTTCTTCAGACCAACTCGAAACGTTAACTCTGTCTTTCTCTCCACAGATGCTGTCAGACTTGCTGAGTTTTTCCAGCATTTTTTGTTTTTGTTTCAGATTTCCAGCATCCGCAGCATTTTGCCTTTGTCTTAATATAAAATAGAAATGTTTGTTTTCACAAGAGATTGAAGAGAGTGAAATGTTTGCATTCATAAGAGATTAGCTACCTAAGTGAAATGTTTGTTTTCATAAGAGATTAGTTGGAGGAATTTTTTTTTTAATCAATCAGAGATTTTTTAAAATAGTGACACCATCAATAGACTATTTTATGTCAGCATGGCTCCTGAGGTTTGTCCATGGTGGATACTAGGTGAGTTGGCATGGAGGGGTTAGGGCAAGGGGTGGTAGGCATGAGTTGGCACTAAGTTGGCATAGGGGCTATAAGGGATGAGTGGGGGGGGTATGGGTTGGAATTGGGGGTATGAAGGGCCTGGGGCGGGTAGAGGGGCAAAGGGTGGTATGGGGGTATGAGGGGTCATGTGGGTGGATAGAGGGACATAGGGTGGCACGGGGGCATTGGGGCCATAGGAGATGGGTAGAGGGGATAGGGTGGCATAGGAGGTAGGTGGTGGGCAAGAGGTGGCATAGATTGGCATGGATGGGGGATGGTGAGTCTGTGGGAGTGAGGGCTGATGGGTTGTTTTATGTTTTTTTTCAATAACTTCAACAAAGTGCCGGAGCACAGATGCAGGCCTTCCTCCCAGCCCACATCTGCAGCCTCTGGCAGCCTCTGCACTTGTTCCAGGACAGCAGGCCTGACTTCTAATCCAACCTGCAGTCCCTCCCCCGGAACGAAAATCCAACCTCCTGGGCCTCTTTTTCCCAGGCCGGGTTGGCGGAGCCAGGAAATGTCCTGTTCTGTTGAAGGGTCGTGGGGACTCGAAACGTCAACTGTGCTCTCCTCCGCCGATGCTGCCAGACCTGCTGAGTTTTTCCAGGTATTTCTGTTTCTGTTTTTTGTTTTGGATTTCCAGCATCCGCAGTTTTTTTGCTTTTATCAGGAAATGTCCTGTCTGGGAGTGAGAATCCGGGCCTACGTGCCCAGGATAGTAAGGAAATAGCAGCTGACCTGATTCAGATAATCTATTGGAAGTATTGCCCATTTCTCGTGTGAAAACAGCATTTTGTTTTAAGTTTTCAGTAGAAATAATAGTCAAGCTGGTGGAATGGGGGTGTGGGCAGGGCATGGGGTCATGAGGTATCGTGAAACTAGTTGGAATGGGCCCAAACCTAGGCAGTCAAGGAATTGGAGGAAGGTACTCTAATCTGTCTCATTAATATCTGCTTTGCTTTGTTCACTTCTAATTGCATCTTGGCTCACACTGACTTCTGGAAGTATTCTAACAAAGGGGAAGTAAGCTTGAGGATGTGGGAGCTCACTTTGTACTGTTGGGGTGAATAGTTTCTCCTATTCATATTGAGCTATTATACTTACAGGAGCCAGACGACAGAGGAAAATAAATCTCGTTTCGAGGTCCTTCTGTAAAAATCACAAAGGTTAATAAAGACTATCCAGCTATGGCTTTATGTTGTATTTATTTTGAAGTGTGGTTTGGCTGTGGGCCACATTAAATCTATTACCGGCCACAAGGTGTCAGGCATGCACCATATTTGTAAACATGCACAGCGTTCAGAGAGCTACTGTACCATAGAACTTGAGTCTGCTGGATCTTAAATTTCTGTATAGACTTAACAAGTATAGGCTGGCAAATGTATCTTTGCCTGGGATTTTAAAATCGCTTCAAGTTAAGTGTGGCTTATTCTGTGACACTGGCATATTCATTGCGCGCACACATGCATTCCCACACGCGGGGCATTTTTGTTCCCACTGGGGTGTCTTTGGTTTTGTCGATAGATAGTGGGATTGCTTCTACAGTTTTCGTGTTTCCACTTAATGTTTTTGCCAAAATTATTAAAATGCCCCTGAAGTTTGTCAAATCTGTGGGTTGCAAAACTTGTCCAGAATGGATTCAGAGGGTTTTTATTTGGACACTTTCTTGTGCATTTTCCTTGTCCCATTTCAAAATTGAAATTGAATTTCAGTCACGCCTTTCACAACCTCAGGACATCCCAAAGCGCTTTACAGCCAATGAAGTATTTTTGATGGTGTAGTCGCAGTTGAAATGGAGGAAAACTGCTGAATATATGACAGGGAGAAGTGTTCAAAACTAACCTGTCCATCAATGCAAACTACTTTAACTAATCTTCAGAAATTATTTCATCTGATTCACGAGAATGGCCCTAGGGATGAGGAACTTGCGTTCTGTAGGTAGATTGGAGAAGCTGGGGCAGTTCTCCTTGGAGAAGAGATTTGATAGAGATGTTCAATATCATGAAGGGTCCGGCAGAGTAGGTAGGGGAAAACTGTTCCCATTGGTGGAAGGATCAAGAACCAGAGGAGACTGATTTAAGGTAATTTGTCAAAAGAAGCAGTGGCGACATGATGAAAAATCTTTACAAATCGAGTGGTTAGGATTTGGAAAATATCGCTTGAGAGTGTGGTGGAGGCAGATTCAATGGTGGCTTTCAAAAGGAAATTGGATAATTACGTGAAGAGAAAAACTTGCAGGGCGAAGTGGAAAGCGTGGGAGAGTGGGACCAGGAGAATTGCTCTTGCAGAGAGCTAGCACAAATACAACTGGCTGAATGGCCGCCTCCTGTGCTGTGCTGAAACAAAAATGACACAGGGAGTAAGTAAGTGTGTGACGCTTACGGGAAGCTGTCGTACTATCGTGCTAGATTTTTAAACTTCTTTATCAGTAGATGAACATAAGAGATTGATATGCGTATATATAATGGTGAAAGGCTTCGGAAGTTTGTTGCACAGCTCCACCAAGTGGCAGAGCTTCTAAATTAATTGTAATGGTTAATTCAGGAAAATACAAATAGGAAATGCTGCCAGAAAAGCATTACCAAGAATCATGACAATAAGGGGGAGTGTAAATTGTTTTGCAGACAAGATATGTTGTGCTATAAGCAATTTTTCAAAATATGTGTATATATAAATATTCAAACATATAATTGTCATCATCTTGTTGAAGCCGGGTCCTGTTAAATTAGATTTGTTACCCCCCGCCCCACCCCCAGCACGTATGTTTTTGTGTGGTGAGGGCAATGGTACATCTGGGATCTCAGTGAATGACAGGACAAACAGTCTGTCCCCTTAATGAGATTTAAAGACTAAGAAAGAAACAGGAACAACAGAGAAGGAAATCAAGTGAACAGGAGTCAATTCGGGTAGAAAGAGAAATAAAGAGAGGAAGAAAGATCAGCTTAGGAAGAGAAAAATGACAGATAGGAAAAGTGAGATTTTTACAAACTAAATTTTTAAAAAAATCTCTAAGAAGAATTTACTACATGTAAGAAAGAGAAACAGCAATTTAAATGATCCAATTTCTGGTTCAAAGAGCTCAGTTGGCATTGTATTAGCAAATTCTTAAAAGCAACAGGGAGGCTAAGGACGAGGTCCCTTCAAACAGTGGAGCAGCATAGGTCAACCAGCAAGTCCATGAGTTTCATAACTCATGACGAATCTCTTCATCCCTTAAATTTGCTGTCTGATTTGCACGTTAATAACGGTGTGCGCCCTTAGCATTCTGCTAAATGCCCGGTAAGATTTGCCACATTGTTGTCTTGGTGAGACTTGAGCTTCTGTGGAAATGTTAACCGAATGGCATCTTTCATCCGGATTAACCATCAGCCCCACAATGCTAGATTCTCCGCCATACCAGATTCCCAAAAGGGTCTGCAGGTGACCTGCTTTTGGTAAAAGCACTTGTAAGTGGTCTCTCATTGGCCTGGTTGGTTGGATTTTATTTTGGCCATCTGTTCAATTTTCTTTTCCTCTGTTACCCAATACAGTTAGTATTAACTGATCAGTTCATCCTCACTGCTTTACTGGTGGGACAGAATTGGATAAGTACTTGAAAAAGAAAAAAATTGCAAGGCTATTGGGAAAGAGGCGGGAAATTAAATTAGTATCTTTAGATTATATCAACTGTGGCTCAGTTGGTAGCACTCTCTCCTCTGAGTCACAGGGTTCTGGATTCAAGTCCCACTCCAGCACTTCAAAACAATAACTAAGGGGCAGGACTTTTCATTTGTCGGGGCGGGCGCGGTGGGTATCCCCAGGAGCAGCCGGGAAAAGCTCCGCCGCCCGCAATCGGCCCCTGACTGCGAATTCACCTTGGCTGGTGGGATGGGGCGGGAGGAGAGTGAATGCAGAAGTCTGCGCATGCGCGGGGGGAGCGGGGGCACGTGTCCCTGAGGGAACAGAGCCGCCTCAGGGAGCTGAAGAATTGGAGAAACGAAAATAAAGATTTTAAAGATGATATAAACATGTCCCCAAATGCGACTCAGTCACAGGAAGGGGGACATGTTTAAAATGGTGGTGAAAAATATGTGATGGATTTTTATTTACCGTTGAAAACCTCATCCCACCTGTGGATGAGGTATCGTGAAAAATGCAAAGGCCACCTGGCCTATTCTCTCACCCGCTAACGGAACGGTTGAACGGGCAGCGAAAATTAATTAATTGCTTAAGGGCCTTAATAAGCCTCTTAATTGCTGGCGGGCGCGCTGCTGACTCTTGCGCATGTGCGTGCTGACCGAAGGATCGTGAGAGTGCGCGGTGACATTGGGATGCTCGCCGGACGTCATTGCGCGTGATTTTACACCTGATGAACGTAAAATCCTGCCCTAAGTGCTGCACTGTCTGAGGTGCTGTCTCTCCGATGAGATGTTAATTCGAGGCCCCATCTGCTTACTCTGTTGGATGTAAAAGATCTTGTGGCACTATTTTGAAGAAGAGCAGCGGAATTCTCCTTGGTGTCCTGACCGATATTTATCCCCGAATCAACATCACAAAAACAGACAATTTGCTCATTAACACCATTTGTGGGAGCTTGCTGTGCACAAATTGGCTGCTGTGTCTCCTACATTACAACAGTGACTAACTACATTTCAAAAAGTACTTTTATTGGTTGTAAAGTGCTTTGAGACAGCAGTCCATGAAAAGTGCTATACAAATACAAATTTGTTTTGATTGGTTGGAGGTTTGTGACTGTACACATATCAATATAGCTTTCCACAGTTTAGGCCTTTTATCCTTTAGTTTTGAGTTTTTCGGTAGGGACGTAATGATAAGGGCACCAGAAAAATCAAAGGTGCCTGCCAGTCCTTTTCATTCAGGGACATGCATTGCTGCCTCTTAAGCTTCAATCTCTCCTTCCCATTCTGTGCTTCCTTCTGTCCTCACAATGCCGTGGGAGAAATTAATATCACAAATGCCTGCATGTGTTTTTTTTTAAATGTCTTAAGTTTTTATGCCATTTGAAAAGTAGAAAGTCTTTCTCTTACCCAAGAAGCCTGCTATACAGACTACTCAGCAATATGCTCTTATTTGTCAGAGGTTTAATAGAATTAAACAAGAAAGAACTTGCATTTATATGGCACCTTTCAGGATCTCTGGATGTTTCAAAATGCTTTACAGCCAATCAAGTCCTTTTGAAGTATGGTCACTTTTTTTTCTTTCTTCTTTGGGTGGTGGGCATCACTGGAAAGGCCAACCTTTATTGCCCACCTCTAATTGTCCTTGAATTGAGTGGCTTGCTAGGCCATTGCACAGGGCAGTGATGTGGGTTGGGAGTAACATGTAGGTCAGATCAGTTAAGGTTGGCAGCTTCCCTAAAGGACGTTAGTGAACCAGATGGGATTTCACAACAATGGAAGATAGTTTCATGGCCACCATTACTGACTCTAGATTTATATTCCAGATTTATTAATGGAATTCCAAATCCCTGTTGCTGCCCTAGCGGGATTTGATGTCCTGGGAGCATTAGCCTGGGCTTCTGGATTGCTAGTGCAGTGACATTACCACAATGCCATCATCTCCCCACTTGTAATAAAGGAAATCTGGCAGCCAGTTTGCGCACAGCAAGTTCTCACAAACAGCAGAGAGATTAAATGAACAGATAATCTGTTTTAGTTATGTTGGTTGAGAGATAAATATTGGCCTAGAACCCTAAGGGTCTACCATTACTTATGTGTGCAGCCACATATTGTTTCTATCAATGTGTCAACCACTTGCTGGTTGTAAACAAATCCTGAATTTTTCTACTTTGGTTGGTGACCAGCAATTTCCTAACATTGTGGTTATGATGGGCAGCAAATTTAATGTTGGAATGGTAGGAAGCCCTGCTTGCTATCTAATTCCGCTATGAAATGGTACCCTCGTGTTCCTTTCTATTAGATGTTATTGAGACGGCACCACATAAAATCCAAGCAGTGGTGCCCTGCACCTCTCTCTTTATTCATGCAAATATAAGCTTTTACACAGATTGATGTCTGCTTTCTCTGTCCATCCAACTTGCTTTATTTGATGAATCCATTTATTAAATAAAGTATTTTTCCATAAAATATTGTAAACTGTCGCTGATAATTTTAAATTGTTAAAAGCTTGTCAAAGTGAATGATGAACAGCAGTCATAGTGTCCATTCATTTTTAAGCTTTTTGCATAGCGATGTTCTGCTGTCTGAAAATTGATGTTGATTTGTTGCGACTTAATCATACCAACATTGTTGATTATATTCCCTTCCCCCATAGCTCACCAGTCCAACTGTGACAATCGAGAGGGCTTCTGTCCCTTTAAGAGATTGTAGATGGGACGCCAATGATCCCTTAATGTATTATAGAAGGCCACTTTAGGCAGCTTTCTTGTTGCTGTGTTCTATAAAGAGCCTTTTCTAAGCAGTAGCGTATACGTTTGGCCTCCTAACTGGAGGAGATCAAACATTTGATGCTGTATTAAAAATAGTATATGCCACATCAACTACAAGGAACCCCTTTTCCATCTGTCTATCCTTGTTGCTTTTGGTACCTGCCCCCTTAATTGCAACCTTTTCCGATGTGGACTTGGGTTGATTAAAATGGAAGTGCTGACATTTACCTGATACTGTCATGCAGGAGTGGCCAGTGGAAAAAGTCAAGGTCGTCAAAGACAACGTGGGACTCCCGAGCCTTACTTTTACTTTCCATCTTTTGCTATGGGGGAATGAAAAATTATTTGCACAAATTTCATCCTTTTGGTCTGATTTATCAAAGCTTCTGGAGGTATTCCATCATTAAACCGATACCAACAACAGCAATTTGTATTTGTACTGTGCTTTTAAGGTAATAAAACTGCCCAAAGCGCTTCACAGAGCTTATTAAACAAGATACAACATTGAGCCATGTAAGGAGGCAATAGGGTGACCAAAAGCTTGGTTACAGAGATATGTTTTAAGGAGCGTCTTAAAAGAGGAGAGAGGTGCTGAGGTTTAGGGGAGGGAATTCCAGAGCTTAGGGCTGAGGCATCTGAAGACCCGGCCGCCAGCGGTGAAACAATTAAAATTGGGGATGCTGAGGAGACCAGAATTAGAGGAGCGCAGTTATCTCGGAGGGTTCTGGGTCTGGAGGAAATGAAGAGATGGGGAAGGACGAGGCCATGAAGGAAGGACACGAGAGGATTGAGTAATCACTTTGCAGTACTCTAATTGGCCATAGATAATATGGGGTGCCCTTGCACACACGATGGTAATGGGGCAACCTTTTGCCTGTCTTTTTGTAATAATAGACTAGCTCAATTTGATAAATGTAAGGGTGCATTATACTGGACATTCTCGCAGTGATGCAGTTGGGCTCACTTGTATAAATATTGTATTATATAGGTAGCCGGGGAGTAACCAGCTCCCTTCTCCTCTGTTGTTGGATTCCCTTTTTGAATCTTTTGACAACCTATAATTTTTTACTTCAGAATTTAACAATTATATACTTTGCAATAATTACACACTATTGCACTATATGTGAAGACACTCATGAGTAAAAGGATACACACTGGAGCCCATTTATTGTCATTTTCTACTAAAATGCATTAATATTTTTCTTTTGAGTACGCGTCCAATATTATATGGCATAATGATGATTTAAAGCATTTTTTCTGTGTACCTGATGTAGAGCAGCAGAATTATGATAAAAGATTACTGAACAAAATGGTAATTTTCCTGTACATTAAAATGCCGCCATCACAATTTTTTTAAAAGAAAGAGACTTTCTCTTAAATTTACTGTTTTCGTTATTATTTCTTTGTTAGAGTGGCCTGTACATTGTGTACTTTTTTTCTCTATTGAATACCTTTGAATTACAACATTGATTTTTCTCTGTTATATTTAGGGTCAAAGGAAACGGAAAGAGCTGTTCTGTCCTACTGATGGTTCCCTGCCAACAACATGAAACACCTTGATCCTAAAACGCGACAATGGATTTAAATGAAGAATCCATAGATTCTGAGCGTGATTTGGTCGAGTTGCCAGCCAATGAAGAGCAAAGCGGCAGAAATGGAGTGGCACCTGCGCTGAAGCAAAATGCCCGGCCTGGGTCGGTCAGACGTTGCAGACGAAAAGCGAGCGCAGAGTCAGGGAACACCAAGGACTTGAGTGCAAGCGCCGCCTTGGAAGGAAAGGTGGCCCGTGGTGGAGCAGAGGGTGGCAAGAGTCCAGGTGGTGGGCCCCCCCCAGCCAAAAGACAGAGACGTGACACTTTGGAACAAGCTCAGGGCAGCAGGAATATTGGGACTGTTGAAGGCTTGGCTTTGCCCCCTGAGGAAAAGCCAGCACGGACGGAAACCAGGCAAGTGCAGAATGACTTGAAGAAAGCCAATGCACAAATTGAAGGGCAACCCAGAGATTGTCAGCATAGAACTAAGAAGGCCAAAGTTGGAGCAGCTTTGCCATGTCCTTCTTGTAACTTTACAGAGAAAAATGACATTGCACTAAAAACTGATATAAACCAGCACCACTTCAATGATAAACATTTTGTTTGTGATATTTGTAACGTTACTAGCCCATCCAAGGAGAGCTACAGAAAGCACATTTCTTCAGTTCTCCATAAAAAACAAGCTAAAATCATAAGTAAAGATACAAGTGCAAAGGAAGGATTTAACTGCAGGCTCTGTGGCCAGTTAATGCCTTCGCGCTATGACTTGGACAAACACATTAAAGAGAATCATTCCAAACGACCCAAGGCACACATTTGCCCTCAGTGCAAATTCAAGGCTGAGAGTGCAGCATCGTTGCAAGCGCATCTCAAGCACAAGCATGCACAAGAAGAACGATTAAGCTGTGACCTGTGTGGCTATCAATGTTACGATGAAAACCTGCTGAAAACCCACTGCCGTGGGAAGACTCATCTTCGCCGTAAGAACCTTGCTGCACGGGGTGGGTATATACATTTGCTTTCCAAAAAGGGACTTTCTGGTGAATATGATGCAAAAGGCAAAGTAGAAAGTGCAAAACACTTAAACAAGAGGCCGGAAAATTTGCGAAGAACGAGGAACAAAGTTTTTGCCCAGAAGAATGCTAAAGGCGCTGAGGGTTTGGATAAGTCGACAAGAACTGGCAAAGACCTTTGTGCGGAAGCTGTAACCAGTGATAAAATACCAATGGCAAATGAGCAAACGGAGCTTAATGATTGTAGCGCTGGAAAGACATCTCCCAGAAAAGCTTTGAGAAGAGTAAAGGAACCAACTAATCTTTCCCAAGTGAATCGAAGACTAAGGCGCCCTGAAAAGGGTAACGTCATCAGCCTGAGACTGCGCAGCGCACGTTGCAAGGAAGATTCTGAACACAGCCGGAGTACAAGAAGCAGATTTTCTAAGGAAGAAGCAGGGAACAGGAGGTCTCCAAGGAAGCTTCGAGGAAGAGCTAACCTCTTGACAATGGATAATAGTCGAAGCCGAGGCCGACTTCCTTGCAGGAGAGAAGTTTTCCCGGAAGTGCAGCGAGGTAGAGGCAGGATTTCTGGAAGCAAGAACCATGCTGTAAAACCAATAAGTAAAGTGAATGCCCAGAAATCAGACCACCTTGAAGGCAAACCTGAGGACCAGGGGAGAAGTAGTGCTGCAAACTCACCAACTGATGCAAGCCTAGAGAATGAGAACGGGTTTAAAATAAGTTGCTCAGGCGGCAGTCAAGAAGGAGAATCTGCCCCATCGGAAGTTCCTCATCCAACAACGTTGGTTGAAAGCAGTGCTGAAAGTAGTTCAGGGGATCAAAACCTTGAGTCTCCGCCTGCCAATCTAACAAATAACAAAGCCTCCAAAGTTGAGAATCCTGAATCAAAGCTAAGCCCTGCAGATCGTGAAGCCCTCCGCACGTGCTCCTACTGTGGCCATTTATTTCAGAACCGAAAGGGCCTAGAGGTGCATATCAAGAGGCGTCACACAAAAGAAATGGTGTTTCACTGTCAGCCATGTGGCTATGCCTGTGTTACAAAAGGCGACTTTGAAAAACACTGTCAAAGTAACAGGCATCAAACAAACTTCTCCAATATGGACTGGCTCTGCAGTTTTGTAACCTCGCATGAAGAAACTCCCAAGGACCATGTGAGCCAAGAACACAAAATGGCTCCTCACAGTCATCCTTGCAAACTGCAGTGTGTATCAGAAGAAGACCTAGCGGACCACGTGGGTACTGGGCAGCATACAAGAAATATACTCCCGCAGCAGACCGATACCACGGTTGAGCAAACTGAAAAACTGCAGCCGAGAGGGCAAGAGCTAAATAAAATCTCTTCATCGAATGCAAACGAAGAACCTACTGTACCGAAAGCAAACCCTTTGTTAAAAGACCCTCAAAAGCCTTCCATCGCAAGAGTAGTTGCAGGGAATATATTGAGACGCTCAACACACAGCAGACCCCAGTTACAGTGTAAGAACTGCTTTTATAAAGCCAGATCTGCCACGGTCCTGTTCAAACATATAAGACTTAGACATGCACAAGAGTATCGCTTTTTTTGTAAAGTGTGTAGCCTGTACACGATTAGCAAGGAAGCCATGGAAAAGCATGTTAAACGGAGTAGACACATTGAGAATTCCAAGAAAAGAAACCTTGGTCCGTCGGTGGAGGAGTGCGTGGAAGAAGTGTCTGTCGGAGTTCAGGATGTTCAAAAAGCCATGAGGGCTCCAGGGGCTTTAGGGAATGTTAATACTGAAATAGATAAAGGTTGCGTTCAGGTGCTCGAGCCATCAAAACCCAAAGAGGAATTTGTCGTGACTTGGGAAATATCAGAGGGTGATGCAAACATTGTGGAAAATGTTCAAAAAGGCAGTGATCTTCAGTCAGCAGAAAGCAGTAAAAGAGGGCGCCCCAAAGGGAATATTTCTAGAACTTGCTCTTATTGCGGCCTGTTGGCTTCCAGCGTCACAAACCTGAACATTCACATAAGGCGGAAACACAGTCATCAATACAGCTACTTCTGCAAGGCATGTAACTACTATACTGTCACCAAAGGGGATATGGATCGTCACTGCAACACCAAGAAACACAAAAACCGGGCTGATGTCTCCAAGACTGTTGAAGTCTGCAGAAAGATTACTGCGTCTCCTGATAAGGGTAACCCACAAGTAATTGAGACTGACTCTGTTACACTTTCCATGGCTGAAACTGCGGAAAACAGCAGCGATGTGTTGGAACCAGAGACCCCTGATGCGGAGAACCAGTCCAGGAGCACCGAGAACTGCACTCATCTGAATTTAGAGGGTCTTCTTTCAGCACAGAATCAGCAGAAAGTGGAAAATCAGAACGAAGTAGTGGTCGTTCTTGATGTGGAATCAAATCACACAGCAAAGGATGATGGTTCCTCCAGTTCCAAGCGGTTGAAAGAAAACCATGCTAACACTTGTGTGTACTGCGGCTTTGTGGCTTACTCCCTTGCTACCCTTGAGTTGCACGTGAAACGTAAACACACTAAAGATTTTGACTACTATTGCATGGCTTGTGATTACTATGCTGTCACACGACGTGAAATGATGAGACACGCTTTCACAGAGAAGCATAAGCTTAAGAGTCAGGCCTATGTCAAATTGAATCCGGATAAAGGGCACGATACCAGTACAACAGTGACTGATGCACCAGAGAATGGAAACCAGACTGAAGGGAGTGAGGATCAAATGCATAAAGGGAGCTGGCACGAAGAGGGGGAAGCGTCAAAAGTTCCTCAAGACGCCACCCAGGAGTTTGTTTTACATATCATTGAGTCTGAGAAAGCACCAGAAAGCGACGAGCTGGCCAGTGGCTCTGGACAGACAATAGCAGCGTCTGAGATGGCTGAAAAACAGGATAAATGCTTGCAAAATGAAATGACTAAAGAAGAGGAAGATATCCAGACTCTGCCAGCAGTGTGCCATTCAGAAGCTTCCTCTGAAGCTGACTCTGGACCTTTAGAGACAAATACCGCGCACTCAGCTGCATCTTTAGACACCGAAAGCCATCCTGCGGAGTTGAAATCTGTATCAGTAAAGCCAGCAGTGTTGGAAACAACCCAAAATAATACTCCTGAGGCACCCGTTGAGGAGAATTCGAGTAAGTGTTGTATAAACATTGTCACGCCAGAGAAAACCGGCGTGAACAACAATGACATTGATTTATGTGTGGAAGCTTCTCAGACAAAAGAGGATGATTTTCAAGAGCTTTCCCAGGAAGATGGGAGCCAGAAAGATGAACAGGATGTTCAACCGGCCGAAGTGGCAAAGGAAACGAGCTCTAATTTGGATAGCGCACTGAATGAAACAGTTGACCCAGGTGAAAACCAGCCTAATACCAGTGGTTTGGCAGGAGGTAAAGAAGTACAAGAAGAACTTTCGGCCCCCACAGAAGGTGTTGAATGTAGCGCTGTAGAAGATGGACATCATCAACAACTTGGGAAGAATTCGGAACACATCCATGTTAACCCTGCGCAACAAAATGACAGCAACTTTGAAGAAATCACGGAGACAACTACAGCGGAGGTGTCTGGGCAGAGTGACACTGGTCCCCAGCAGGATCTTGGAGAGAATGAGACTCTTTTAGACGCCCAAAATAAAATGGAAGCAGCATTAAAGGAGAAGAACTGGGATGCGAAAAGTGCAAATGAAATGAGTCAAGAAACAGAAAGTGATGCCTTAGAAGTAACCGATAGTATTAGTGACAGCTTTACAAAGCTTGATTTCCAGAGTAAGGGATTGCAAAAGCATTTTGAGTTTGATGCCTCCATAGTAAGGTTAAAGAAAAAGTCCTGGAGTGAAAAATCCGAATGCACTGACAACAGTGAAGATAGCCAGGAAGCCGATGGAATCTCGCCAAATGAGTGGGCGGTTGCAGTCTACAAGACTGATCCCTCCCAAGTTGTGAGGAAGAGAAAAAATGAAGGATCTTTGTCTCAGGATCCCAAACGCATTCGATGTGAAGACTGTGGGTTCCTGGCCGATGGTGTAAATGGGTTGAATGTTCACATTGCCATGAAGCATCCTTCTGCGGAAAAGCATTTCCACTGCTTCCTGTGCGGCAAGTCATTTTACACAGAGAGTAATTTGCACCAGCATTTGGCCAGCGTGGGCCACCAGCGAATGGAACAGGAGAGCATTGAGGAGTTGCCAGAAGGCGGTGCCACCTTCAAATGCGTCAAGTGCAACACAGCCTTTGATTCAGAGCAGTACCTCTTTGTGCACATCAAGCAGAAGCATGAAGAAATGGTGAGGGAAGTGAACAAGTACATTGTGGAAGACACCGAACAGATAAACTGTGAGCGGCAGGAAAATCAAGGCAACGTCTGCAAGTATTGTGGCAAGGTCTGCAAGAGCAGCAATTCGCTGGCATTTCTTGCTCACATCCGTACGCACACTGGTATGTATATCTACGTTGACATTAGTTACTTAAAGCGTATCTCCAACTCTTAATTTTTGTTGATTTTAGAAAATTGATCGCAGCAATAAGTGTCTACTCTGAAAGATGGTCTGTGCAAAAATCTGGATTCCATTTGTGCACAAGAAAAGTTCTGTTCAGGTTCTCAACTGTGGTATGAGATGTGACATGACTTCAAGAAGCTACTTACCCTTGGAATGAGATCACAATATAATTCTCTCTCCCTCTCACAACACTCATTTTAAAATTGATAGTTACTTTTAGCAGTCTTAGATCTCAGAGGCCCAGGATTAAGTGTTCATATGATTTGATGCTTATTGATAAGTTCGCTCAAGTGGTGAGCATGTTGCAATTCTTTATGCAATTGTCCAGTTGAGGCACGTTACCTATAACTGATGTGTCTATTACCTGAATTCCCTTGTAATTATAGTCCATAAGTCTTGTAAATGTGCTAAAGCTCACTAAAAGCTTACCAAATCCGAAAGAGAGTCAAAGATGCATTATGTTCTAAGCCCAATAATTTAAAGTAATCAATGCAGGCTTCTTGGCACTTAATTTCCCTTGTGTTTTGATAGCTAATCATTCTTTATCCATTAAGTTTTTTCTATCATTTAAAATGTAAAATATGTTTGCAGTGGATACACTTAAGATCAGGGAATGTCTACCAGGTTAAGTATTGCTGAATGCAGTTCACTTCTTCTGTTTGACCATTTGTGTCAATTCTATTCACGATCAAGTTAATGTGATAGCTAAAGTAATGTAACTACCTGTAAATGACACCGCAACCTTTTGTGTGTAGGAATTGCAGCATTGGTAACCATTCCCAGCACCAAGTATAGGACTTGCTGTTATAGGTTTTTGATAAGATGATCTGGATGGGGCAGAACAGTGAGAGAATAGAAAGCCGACGAATGATGCATAGATATGAACTATATTGACTTGTGCTTATGCAAAGCATCATATTATCAGGCAATACTACCGAACCGTGTTGTATGACAGTTATTCTTCAGATGCACTTGGCAAGTACAAGGAAAGATTTGGTGTTACTTCCCTGCTGTTTAGGCTCGGGCACTTTCACCTATTTCACAGAATTACAGAATTGTCACAGCGCAGATTGAGGCCATTTGCCCCATTGTGTCTGCACTGGCTGTCTGAGCATTTCATCTACTGCCATTCTCCTGACTTCTGCCTGTAACCCTGCACATTGCTTCTTTTCAAATAATCATCTAATTTCCTCTTGAGTGCCTCAATTGAATCTGCGTCCACCACACTCTCAGGCAGCGCATTCCAGATCTTAACCACTCGCTGTGTGAAAAAGTTTTTTCTCATATTATTTTTGCTTCTTGTACCAATTACCTTAAACCTGTGCCCTCTAGTTCTTGATCCTCCCACCTATTTACTTTAGAGCATTGTAGACTTATAGGGCTCTATTGGGTCACCTCTAAAATAATTAAATGGGACGGTTAAGTGTATAGTCCTGGTGCTATGGCCATCGTGATATGAGTGATAGGATTGATGGACCAGCTGTTCTTTTCCTGGCAATCTGTTTTATATGTTTGTCTAAATCCTCCAGGATGGATGTACCTGAATGATAAGTGCAGTGACAGGGTGTCAGGAGGACTGGTACTTCTCCTAGGGATGTTGTACAGGCGGGTCCTGGGAGAACAAGCTTGGGAAGCCTGAGGAGATCCTCCAAAGGCACAGAAAGGATAGAAAGGACAGAAAAGAACTCTGAATTGTTACACTACTGTTGGATAAGCAAGCATCTCATATGTTTTCAGCACTGCTGGAATTACTGTGCAAGAGGTTTTCCTCATAGGCTGTTATTTTGCAGTGCCCTATAAATGGATTTGGGATACTAGCACTCACAACTTCTCCACCTTCTGCAAGCTCTGGGATTCATTGTTCCTTGATGGAAATCTTCAACTTCTTGAAAGGGGTGAAGTCCTTTTTATGAAGGTTTCCCGTCCTTTTTGTTTAATGCTATCCTTTGTTACCCGATTTTTCTTGTAAAAATTGCAACAGAAGTGAGGTTTGTAATACACTGAAAAGTAACATTGAAGAAATCCACGTTTTTTAAATTCTTGAAAGGGATGTGAGTATAGCTGGCAAGGCCAGCATTTGTTACTCATCCCTAATTGCCCAAGAGAAGATAGGGTGGTGGAATAGTGAAAGAGAACAGCTTCAAGCAGATTTTTTTTTCAATCATGGGATGTGAGCATTGCCTACTAGGCCAGCATTTGTTGCTCATCTGTAATTGCCCTTGAGAAGGTGGTAGTGAGGGTCCTTCTTTAAATGCTGCAGTCCATGTGGTGTAGATACATCCACAGTGCTGATAAGGAGGCAGTTCCAGGATTTTGACCCAGCAACAGTGAAGGAACGGCGATATATTTCCAAGTCAGGATTGTGAGTGGCTTGGAGGGGAACTTCCAGGTGGTGATGTTCCCATGCATCTGCTGCCTTTGTCCTTCTTGACGGTAGTGGTTGTGGGCTTGGAAAGTGCTGTCTAAGGACCCTTGGTGAGTTCCTGCAGTGCATCTTGTAGTTAATACACACTGCTGCTACTGTGCGTTGGTGGTGGAGGGAGTGAATATTTGTGGATGGGGTGCCAATCAAGTGGGCTGCTTTGTCCTGGATGGTGTCAAGCTTCTTCAGTGTTTTTTTTTGTTGCACTCATTCAGGAAAGTGGAGAGTATTACATCACACTCCTCATCTGTGCCTTGTAAGTGGTGGACAGGCTTTGGGAAGTTCCGAGATGAGTTACTCGTCGCACTATTCCTAGTCTCTGACCTGCTCTTGTAGCCCAGGTATTTATATGGCTAGCCTAGTCAGTTTCTGGCCAATGGTAACCTCCCCCCAGGGTGTTGATAGTGGGGGATTCCGTGATGGTAATGCCATTGAATGTCAAGGGATGATGGTTAGGTTCTCTCTTGTTGGAGATGGTCATTGCCTGGCACTTGTGTGGCATGAAAGTTATTTGCCACTTGTCAGCCCATTCAAAGAGACATTCAAACTTGGAAGCTTCAAGCAGTGGAAGTGCTTATGCTGTGAGAATGAATTGGTGGCGATGGAGGGTTGGGCCTTGGCAGCTGAAGGCACAGTCGCCAATGTTGGAGACACGAAAATGGGGGGATGCAAGAGGCCAAAATCGGAGAAGCGCAGAGATCCCAGAAGACTGTTGGTGCTGGTGGAAGTAATAGAGATAAGGGAAGAGTGAGGCCATGGAGGGATTTAAGAACAAGGTGTGAATTTTAAAATCAAGTGTGCTGCTGGATTGGGAACTGATGTAGGTCAGGGAGCAGAGTGTTGGTGTACAAATGGGATTTGGGAATATGGGTGGCAGAGTTTTGGAGGAACTAATATTTATGGAAGATGGGCATTGGAGTAAATAAATCTGGAGGCATTAAAAAGGGTATCAGCACATCCCTACTTCCGGGGAAGATTTTTCTCCCTGTCGAGCGGGCTGGTCGGAAGCGGGCGTGGGAGGGCACAGAGCCGATGGCTGCTCGCGATTGGCTGCGCTCCGCCATTTTATGCCAACCGTCCAATTAAGGCCTGCCCAACGTGACGCACACCCAGATGCGCTCAGCGCGACCTGTGTGGGAGGGGGGAGGAGGGAGAGTCGGGGCCTGCGGTCTTTCGTGCACGCACACGAAAGAGTGCAAAAATCTCCCTGAGGCACGGATCTGCCTCAGGAAGATTAATTTAATAATAAAACATTGGAAAAAATAAAAAATAAAATTACTCAGGCATGTCCCCTAATATGACATTGTCACATGAGCTGGGACATGTTTATGAATTTTCACAAGACATTTTATTTAATTAATAAACACTTCATGAAACCTCATCTTGCCCGTGGATGAGGTTTCATGAAAAATGCGAAGGCCACCTGGGCTCTTCGTCTGCCCACCCCGCCAACCTTAAGGTTGGACGGGCAGCCCTGACAACCACTTTAATTAGTTAATTAATGGCCTTAACAGCCCTTTGACAGTTCAGCGGGTGCACAGCCGACTCTGGTGGGTGCCCGCTGAACTGAAGTTCGGAATGACGCACGGTGACTTCGGGATGCACGCCTGATGTCACTGCGCGTCATTTTACACGTCGGTGTGCAGGGCCCGGCCCCACGCGACGAAAAGAAGATTCTGCCCCCTGCCTTCTAGGTGATCTGCTCCAGTGGTGTGCCTGAGGTACATCATCTTCAGTCAAGTGATTGTTTCCAGGAAACTCAGGTACTCACTCCAGCTGTTCCTGGAATCTACACATGGGTCCCAAAAAGGTCCCGCTCAGGAAAATGAATGCTTTAACCTTTCTTCATTCCTTCCGTCAGCAATATTTAAGATAAATTAAACCACTTCTGAAAATGCATTGCAAAAATAATGTACAAAAGCAGTTAAATACTCATCTGGAATATATCTTAAATTAATTGTTTCGAGTTCATTCCCAGTGTGCTGTGAATTAAGCAGGGTTCTCTTTGAATTTCAGTTCATTTCACCAATTCTACTTTTTTTCATGATAAGTTCCCCACTTATCCCAATGGGAAGTGGCTGGCCCCTGTTCACTCATTGCCTTCCAACATAACCAAATCAAGAGCTTGGAGCAGAGGGAATGGGGAGCAATACGCAGTGTTCTGTGCATGGTGCATTGGTGCTCTAACGAAATGCAGCATGTGTAGCTAATGTCGATCTAGAATCTTTTTAAAAAAATAGACTTACAAAGATTATACCAGAACAGTGAGGTTATACCTATCAGGAAAGGATGAACAGGCTGGCTCTTTTTACTCTTGAAATGAAAAGGCTGGGAGTGGGGTGGCCCAGTAGAGGTCTTTAAAATAATGGGAGGTTTTGATAGAGTAGACCTGGAGTGTTAACACTTGTAGGGAAAGAGCAAAACTAGATGCCATTAATGTCAGATAGTCACCAAGAAATCCAGTAGTGAATTCAGAAGAAACTCCCTGACCCAAAGAGCGGTAAGAATGTGGAACTCGCTCCCACAGGGAATAGTTGAGACGAATCGCATAGATGTATTTAAGGGGAAGCTGGATAAACACGAGGGAGAAATGAATAGAAAGATGTGTTGATAGGAATAGATGACAAGTGGTGGGAGGAGACTCGTATGGAACATAAACATAGGAATGGACTGGTTGGGCTGATTGGCCTGTTTCTGTGTTGTAAACTCTACATAAACTGTATGTAAAAACAAAAACTTACTGTTAATATCTCTGCAATAAGAACATCTCTGCAAATTATGAAAGAGTGATATCTTCTGTTCTTATGATACCACGGTTAGTATGGTGGCCTTGGTAAAATTCACCGCAAAGCTTCTGGATAACTTCCCAGAAATGCGAAGAATGTAGGGGAAATTGAGTTATTGCTGTACTATCTGTAAAATACAGCTTTTTTCCAATGATCTAAAGCTTGTTTTTTGATTGATTTGTACTTTGGCAGATTAATGGTTTTATTTGCTGCTATCCAGAAAGATATTTGCAGCCATCAGCAGTCTATGCACATTTTAAATAGGCAAGTATCTGGCTGCCGTTCCAAATGATCATTTCTTCAATAGCTACCAGGGAACACTCAGGGGAAGGTTCTCAGCTTAAATCTTACTTTTCATAGCCCTGTCAAAATACATGTTTGGTGGCACTGGATGCAAATTTAGCTGTCTGTGTTATTACTGACCCAAACAAATAAATTGGGCTGCAGTTGGTGATGCAATAACGTTACCCCTTATTGGAACCTTGTTCGGGGTAAATAACTGGGAATGCATAAGAAGTTGAAGAGTGAAAAAGCAGTAGGGGCTTTGAGGAGTTGCATTGCAGTGGGGGTGAGGAGGAGCAGGAGAAGAGTGCTGAGTGGAGTGACCCAGTAATTGGTATTGGGACCACAAAGCCTTCTCATTTACATGGGATTCAGACGCTCAAGGCAAATTGATCAATTTGAATATAAAACCCAATTATAGAGAGGCAGTTGATTCTGAGGCAGCTCAATAACAGCAAAGTGAGTTGAACGAAATATGTAAGTAGACAGAATAATGACAAATGAAACTTAATGAGGCCAAATGTTAAGTACCACAATTACCAGAATTAAAAATGGATAATGCAAGTGCTCTATGAGTGGTGTTGAGATAACTAAGAATGAAATCTCTTTTGATTTGGGGTATTAGCCTTGATGCTCAACTTGTCTTACCGCTGGAGATAGCAATCAATGAAGCTCAATTAATGCTAACCTATTTAGCCAAAACAATGGGATACATGTCAAAGGCAATCATCCTCAGATAGCAGTTGTGTATCAGTCAGGTGACGCCTAGAGTGCCATGTCAGGCTTTATTCAGTGAGACACAAAGGAGCCCAAGGCAAGCTCAAAAAGCAGTCCAGGCAAAGGCATAAGGCAAATTTTTGATCTACAAATGAGTCGAGCGTTATGGGGTGTCAGCTGGAAAGTGAAGTTAAGGCCACAATCCTATCAGCACTGACCTTATTTGAATGGCGGAGTAGGCACGAGGGGCCAAATGGCCTACCCCTGCTCCTATTTCTTATGTTCTTATGCCTTATGCAAGAGTTCTTAATTATGAAGAAAGATTGGAGAAACTTCAATTTCTTTTAAGGCTTGGAAAGAGGGAATTGAAAGATGATCTTAAAGGGACATATAGAAACATGGAAAATAGAGCAGGAGTAGGTCATTTGGCCCTCCAAGTCTGCCCCGCCATTCGATATGATCATGGCTGATCCTCTATTTCAAGCCATACTCCAGCTCTCTCCCCATACCCCTTGACGTCTTTAGAGTCTAGCAATCTTATCTATTTCTTTCTTAAGTATATTCAGTGACTTGGCCTCCACAGCCCTCTGTGGTAGAGAACTCCACTGGTTCACCACCCTCTGAGTGAAGAAATTTCTCCTAATCTCAGTCCTAAATGGCCTACCCTATCTCCTGAGACTGTCATCCCTTGTTCTAGACCCCTCAGCCAGAGGAAACATTATCCCTGCATCCAGTCTGTCCTGCCCTGTCAGAATTTTATATGTTTCAATGAGATCCCCTCTCATTCTTCTAAACTCCAATGAAATACAGGCCCAGTAGGCCCAATCTCTCCTCATACAACAATCTTGCCATCCCAGCAATCAGTCTGGTGAACCTTTGCTGCACTCCCTCTATGGCAAGTATATCCTTTCTTAGGTAAGGAGACCAAACCTGCACACAGTACTCCAGGTGTGGTCTCACCAAGGCCCTGTACAGCTGCAGTAAGACATCCTTGCTCCTGTACGCAAATCCTCTTGCAATGAAGGTCAACATACCATTTGCTGCCTTAACTGCTTGCTATACCTGCATGCCTGCTTTCAGTGATTGGTGTACAAGAACACCCAGGTCCCTTTGCATCAACATTTTCCAATCTATCACCATTTAAATAATACTCTGCCATTCTGTTTTTCCTTCCGAAATGGGTAATTTCACACCTATCCACATTATACTGCATCTGCCATGTATTTGCCCACTTACTCAACTTGTCTAAATCGCCTTGAAGCCTCTTAACAACCTCCTCAGCACTCACATTCCCACCTAGTTTTGTGTCGTCAGCCAACTTGGAAATATTACATTTGGTTTCCTCATCTAAATCATTGATATATATTGTGAATATCTGGGGCCCAAGCACTGATTCCTGCGGTAACCCACTAGTCATTGCCTGCTGCTTCTAAAAAAGACCATTTATTCCGACTCTCTGTTTCCTGTCTGTTAACTAATTCTCACTCCATGTCAATATATTACCCCCCAATCCCATGTTCTTTAATTTTGTGCACTATCCTCTTATGTGGGACTTTATCAAAAGCTTTCTGAAAATCCAAATACATCACATCCACTGGTTCTCCCTTATCTATTCTACTAGTTACATCCTCAGAAAAACTCCAGTCGGTTTGTCAAACATGATTTCCCTTTCATAAATCCATGTTGACTTTGTCTGATCCTGTTGATATTTTCTAAGTATCCTGTTATCACATCCTTTATAATAGACTCTAGCATTTTCCCTACCACTGAGGTTAGGCTAACCGGTCTGTAATTTCCTGTTTTTTTCCTCCTTTATTAAATAGTGGGGTTACATTTGCCACCCTCCAAATCTGCCAGGACTGTTCCAGAATCTACAGAATTTTGGAAGATGACAACCAACAGATCCACTATTTCCGTGGCCACTTCCTTTAGTATTTAGGGTGTAGATTATCTGGCCCTGGGGATCTATCGGCTTTCAGTCCCATTAATTTCGAGTCTGATATGAATCTTCTTCAGAATTGCATGAAGAAGAGTCATATTGGACTGGAAAAGTTAACTCTGTTTCTCTCTCCACAGAAGCTGCCAGACGTGCTGAGATTTTCCAGCACTTTCTGTTTATTTCAGATCTCCAGCATCCGCAGTATTTTGCTTTTATAACAGCAGTTATGGTGTCTGGCTATGATTCCCCAATTCCTTGATGATTGCCAAAAGGTTGGAGATAAGGAGAAAAAAAGAACTTGTATTTCTATAATGCCTTCCACAAGGACATCCCTAAGTACTTCACAGCCAATGAAGCGCTTTATTTAGAAGTTTTTACACTGCTGTAGTTTAGGAAACATGGCAGCCAATTTGTGCAATTAACTGGTTATTCATCTTATTACTGGTTGTTGGATACTGCAAACATTCTTGCTGTCATAACAATAGTCATTGAAATTCATTGTGGGGAAAAAACACTTTTTGAAAGACATTTTGACAATGCAATGAGGTAGATGCAAATATAGTTTAGTTGAAAGGAGAAAAATTGTAATAACAGGGCACTTAGCTTCTCTGTGAAACTGTGTCCTCCATTACTCTCTTAATTAGTTCAACGTTTTGAGGTGGAATATGAGATTATTTATGGATCAAAACATAAACCATAACTGAATGAAGAAATGTTCTACAGGAAGATATTATTGGCTGTTGAGCATCATTTGCTTTCAGTTCATCGCTTCAGTGATACGGAATATTTGGTTGCTGCTTATATAATGTTGTAAAACCAGATATTGGAATCCAGTTTTCAGGTTATATATAACTTTATGCGTCCTAAACCATCAGCAAGCCCGGAATGGGGAAAATCAGTGCAGTCCCTGTCCCTGTAGAGCCTTGTAAAATAAGAGGAAATCAACTAGATAATCTTGTGTCCCTGAAACCATTTCTTTGAGGTGCTATCAGCAGTTCCTTTCTGCCTCCACCCATTGGTATTTGTAGCACTGTGAGCTGTTTCACTGCAATTTTCAGGAATATTGTCTTTGGAGGTGGGATTTGGGGAGGTGGTGGGGGGTGGTGTGAGAGCAGGGATGGGGTGGAATTGGGTAATATTCAACCTTATCAGCACTGGAACCTGGACTGATGGGATGGAGGTTTCCTTGCTGCATAAAATGCCTGGTGTGTGAAGACAAATGGGCAGGTTCAATCTGATTCTTCACTGGTAAGGGCAGAGAGGATTAAGAATGCTCGGGGGGGGGGCGGTCCTGGGAACCATGAAATGTTTGAGGCCACTCTGCAGCCTCCGTAACCCACCCCCTGCCTGCATCATAACACAAAAATGTGGTAAAATGGATTAAGAAATAGGCCTATAGATTGTTTACAAACCACATTTCTAATAAAGCACACCATATCACAATATACTATGCTTGAAGCAAACTTAAATTGCATCACAGTGTTCTGCGCTTAAGTGAAACATATTTGCATGATGCCCCTGGCAGAGGTCACATATCTGACCGGGACCCCCTGGACACAAACTCCATAAATCTGTGTTAATCCAACCCTGGGTGTGAGCCTAAAGCACAGAACTGCTCTTTATTTGGGACCACCAGGCACTAAATTAACGATCTCATTCAGCAAGACGGCTGCAGGAATGGAAATATTGTATTGGTGCAGTTATGGTGTTCTTGAGTGGAATTTAAGGCATACAGGGAACTACTACCCCAAGATATTGATGTGAGCTTGCGAAGGTTTGAGAACATTTTTCATTATACTGCTCTCATTGTTACGCTCAGGAATTAAAACCTGTGTCATAAATATAAGACAATCACTAATAAATCCTAATAAGGAATTCAGGAGAAACTAGTTTACCCAGAAAGTGGTGAGAATGCAGAACTCTTTACCACAAGGTATGGTTGAGGATGCATTTTTAAGGAGAATCTAGATAAGCACACGAGGGAGAAAGAAATAGAAGGATATGCTAAGAGGTAGAGAGTTCTCCAGATTTCCACTACCCTTTGTGTGGAGGAGTGTTAAAGTACTCCCTAAATGGCTTAGTTCTAATCTTAAGGTTGCTGGGGATATCCAGAACAAAGTGGCACAGTGAACAAATCTCTTTAAATACCCTATCAAATCTGTTCATCATTTTAAGCATTTAAGTTATATCACCCATCATCTTTCTCAACCCGAGGGAGTGTCGGCCAAGTTTATACAATCTGTCTTCATAATTTTATTCTTTAAACCCTGGCATAATTCTGGTGAAGCTGCACTGCATCTCCTGAATCACCAGCTCCCCCCTCCCACCAACCACTTTCCCCCCGCCCCCCCAACGAATGCCCTGTGGATGGGCTCCTCATGGGGTGAATCAAGGTCTTGATGGTCTCAGAAATACCTGGAAAAACTCAGCAGGTCTGGCAGCATCGGCGGAGAAGAGCACAGTTGACGTTTTGAGTCCTCATGATGAGGACTCAAAACTTAAACTGTGCTCTTCTCCGCCGATGCTGCCAGACCTGCGGAGTTTTTCCAGGTATTTCTGTTTCTGTTTTTGTTTTGGATTTCCAGCATCCGCAGTTTTTTGTTTTTATCTTGATGGTCTCCACTGTTTCTGTTGGCACTGCATAGATGAACTTTTTCCTTAATTTTGGGAAACTACATGTTTGACTTGTATCTCTTACTGGAACAACTGCAGATGTCATCACCCCAGTTCTCTAGCTAAGTAAGCTCACCTGCCATTTTATGACTCTCACCCTTTTAATCTGATTTTATCCAGTAAACAGAAGTTACCTTTTGAATTGTAAGTCTATGTGCCAACATCTAGTCGTTTACTAGGGTTTTTCCCCATTGAACTTGCATTTAAAATTCAGTTTCTAAAACTAAAAAGCTCTGGAAAAAAAAAAATTAACTATGACGTTAGACATAGGTAACACTACTCCCTGGAAACCAGGGAGTGCTTTGAAGAACAACAGCCGTTATTATTTGTTTCCCTTTTAAGCTGTTATCCCCCACCCCCACCCAGCTGTTCGCTGCAGCTGCTCTCACTGGATTTGTGCATGAAGAGATCTAATTGATCACTGGATTAATTGCAGTAACATTTTCTGTGATGGAAATAAAATGTGGTTGGATGAACAGATTGAAATGTACACGGAAAGGACTGGGTTGGGGGTTAAGAGAGAATGTGGAAGGTACCATCCAGGTTTGCTTGGTGGAAAAACTAATGAAATTAGTTAATGGAACTGAAGCGACCTAGGTGATGGAGGTCACCAGAATTACAAATTTGAAACTTATCTTATGTTTTTACTTCTTCGACAAAATTTGGGAAATGATCCATGTGTGACTTAGGCAAGATTTTTTATTTTTACAGATACCATTCCCTGCATCCCAGTCTTTGGCTTGTGTCATGAGATTCACAAGAACATTCTGGGTCGACTCACTGTCTGATTTTATTTATAATTTTCTTTACAAATTGTCCTTTTTCCCTTGGTGTGTGTTTTTTTTCATTGTTTGGCTCCCTCAGTGTTTGCCCAGACTCAATTCCCCACGGTGCGGTATTTTAGAGCCACTCTTTATTTGCTCACTATTGTTAAATACTTGCAACGTGAAGATATCAGAGAACCAATTCTCAGTCTTTAATCTTACGTCACTGCTTATCTCTTTGAATTTGACATAACTTCAATTAAATGTTAGTGCTACATAAATATAATTTTTTGCCAGCACACACATAGACTTTCTACTTTGTTGGAGTTTAAAGTTTGATATTGATTGAATTGTTTGTAGAGCTGGTTACACTTTACAACCGACAGTACATCAAGAATTTTTCCTGTGTGCTTTACATATCTGTGCCAGCTTCACCCCACCTCAGCTTGTCTGCTGCTGAAACCCTCTTCCATGCCTTTGTCACATCAAGACTCGACTACACCAACACACTTCTGGCTGGGCATTCATCTTCCATCCTCCATGAACTGAAACTCATCCAAAACTGTGCTACCCATAACTTAACTCATACCAGACCCAGTTCACTGACACCTGCATTGGCTCCTGGTGAAGCAACGCCTTGATTTAAAAAAAAAATTCCATCCTTGTTTTCAGATACATCAAAGACCTCACCCCTTCCTATCTCTGTTACCTCCTCCAGCTCCACAACCCTCCAAGGTATCAGTGTTCCTTCAATTCTGACCACTTGAGCAGACCCAATTTTAATTGTTCCACCATTGGGGGACGTGCCTACATCTGCCTGGGCCCTAAGCTCTGGAATTCACTCCCTAAACCTCTCTGCTTCTTTATATCCTTTAATTCCTTTAAATCAACTTCTTTGATCAAACTTTTAGTCATATTTTGAGAATGGTCCCATCAGATTGGATGTTGGTAAACATTACACCACTTTTCAAGAAAGGAGCGAGAAAGAAAACTGGGAACTACAGGCCAATTACCCTAACATCAATTGTTGGGAAAATGATGCAATCTATTATTCAGGAAGTCTTAACAATGCGCTTAAAAAGCATAGTATGATTAGAACAAGTCAACACGGTTTTGCTGAAAGGAAATTCTGTTTGATAAATTTATTAGAGTTTTTTGAGGATGTAATTAGGGGTAGGTAAAGGGGTACCAGTAGATGTAGTATATTTGGATTTCCATAAGGTACCGCACAAAAGGTCAATAGGCAAGATAAGGGCTCATGGAGTTTGGGTAACATTTTAGGATTGGTGAATGATTGGTTAACAAATAGAAAGCAGAAAGTGGGCATAAACGGAGAATTTTCATGTTAGTAGCAGTGAATAATGGAGTGCTGCAAGGATCGGTGCTGGGGCCTCAGCTATTTACGATCTATATTAATGACTTAGATGAAGAGGCAAAGAGTAATGTATCTATGTTTGCTGCTGATATTAAGTTAGGTGGAAAGGTAAGCTGTGGGGTGGACACAAAGAGGCTGCAAAGAGACATAGGCAAGTTACAAAAGTGGGCAACACGATGGCAGATGGAGTCTAATGTAGGCAACTGTGAAATTATTCACTTTGGTCGTAAGCGTAGAAAAACAGATTTTCTTTTTAAAAGGTGTGTAAGTTGATGTTCAGAGAGACTTTAGTGTGCTCGTACAAGGAATACAGAAAGTTTGCATGCAAGTGCAGAAAACAGTAAGGAAGGCAAATAGCATGTTGGCCTTTATTGCAAGGGAATTGGAGCACAGGAATAAAAAAATCTTCGCCATAATTGTACACGGTTTTGGTGAGACCACATCTGGAGTACTGTGTGCAGTTTTGGTCTCCAAATCTAAGAAAGAATATACGTGCATTGGAGGTGGTACAGCAAAGGTTCATTAAATTGGTTTCTGGGATGAGGAGGTTGTCCTATGATGAGAGGCTGCGTAAATTGGGCTTATATTCTCTGGAGTTTAGAAGAATGGGAGGCGATCTAATTGAAACCTGCAACATTCTGAAGGGGCTTGATAGGGTGGATGCTGAGAGATTGTTTGTTTCTGCTAGTCGGGGAGCCTAAGACACAGAGGCACAGTATTAGTATAAGGGGCTGATCATTTAGGACTGACTTGAGGAGAAATTACTTCATTCAAAAGGTGGTGAATCTTTGGAATTCTCTACTCCAGAGGGTTGTGGATGTTCCATCATTGAATATATTTAAAGCTGTGATAGACAAATTTATGGTGTCTCAGGGGATCAAATACAAGGAGCAGGTGGGAAAGTGGAGTTGAAGACCAAGATCAGCCATGATTGTATTGAATGGTGGAGCAAGCTGGATGGGCCATATGGTCTACTCCTGCTCCTATTTCTTACGTTCTTGTTTATCTGCCCTAATACCTCCTTGATTGGCTTGGTGTCAGATTTTCTTTGATAACACTCCTGATAAGCACCTTGGTACATTTTATTACGCTAAAAGTGCTACATAAGTGCACGTTGTTGTTGTAATTTATGTTCTGGTTAGACCTGGCTGCTGTGGACCTGGGTAAACTTGGTAGCTTCTTATGTTCATGCGAGCGCCAAGATGCGGCCTGGCTGCACAATGACTATAACTCTGGCTCGGTAGCCTTCTCCCAGCTCAAGTATATGATCGATCTTGTATGCTCACATCGTCCTCGGCAAAACAAGGAGTCATCATTAGCACATTTTACCCATGGCATGAATCAGCCAGGGAGCCATCTGGCTAAGCACACTACATGAAATAATTTGTGCTTGGGATGACGTGAGGCAGAGCAAGAGCAAAGGCACGGTTCAGTAATGGCCCCACATGCAATGCAATGTCAGTCTAAATGTGGAATAAGTGTCATTTATTTATTTACCTATTTATTTTTGCTACTGCACCATTTTCACTTTTCTTGATTAACCATTTTGAATACTGAGTTTTGCTGACATTTTATGGAAAAGAATAAGTTTATCATTACTTACACTGCACTTGACACTTTCTGGAATAAGAATATTGCATTTCATTAAAAGGCATACAAGAAAGTGTAGAATACAACCGTAATATTCATTATTAACACAGTGCTATTCACTTATGCTTAAAAAAAAACTCTTGTGTCTTTCTAAATTGAAAATGCATAAAAGAAGCTTTAATTATTTGTAAAAAAAAAAGGTCTTCATAAAAAATTTAGAAAGCTACCTCCAGGCCAGCAGGATACCTGCCAGCATTTTGTATACTAAAATTGTGCTGTTGTCTCAAACCTGCAGTTTAAATGAATGGTGAGACAATTGATTAAACTATTAATTCAGGTTATCTCTCTTTTCCTCCCCACCCCACTGTACATTATTAATTACTTTGCGTTGCTTTCCTGAACGTTTACTCCATCCCGAATTAGGCCATCACCATGCATGGCCTCCCGGGTGGGTGGGTTGGGGTGGGTTGGGGGTGGGGGGAACAGGACTCTGTGTATTGATATCCTTGCACTAAAAGCAGGATATGCATTCTTATAGAGCCTTTCTTAACCTCAGGACATCCCAAAGCACTTTACAGCCAATAAAGTAGTTTGGCATGTAGTCACGGTTGCAATGTAGCAAACATGGTAGCCAATTCGTACACAGTAAGCTTCCATCAGCAGTAGTGTGATAATGCTCCCTCCAAATTTCAGTTTTGTACATGGCCTTCCATGCACAGTAATTTTTTGTACGGTTGTGCATGTGTTGTATCTTACAGGGAACAACTTGTGAGCAGCCAGCGGGGGGTACCTTCCAAATGTTTGTGACACCGTGCATGCACACAGCTCAGATGGAACATCACCTAAAAATCTGTTCAGTGGTGTTGGCTGAGGGAATAAATATTTGCCAGAACACCGGGGTAACTCCTTTCCTCTTCTTTGAAATAACACCATGGGATCTTTTACGTCCATCCCAGAGGGCAAACAGGGCTTTAGTTTAATGCCTCGTCTGAAAGATGCACCTTCCACAATGCAGCAATTCTTCAATACTGGACTGGTATAGTCAGCCTAGGTTTTTGTGCTCATGTCTCTGGAATGGGAATTGAACCCATAACCTCCTGATTCAGAGGTAGGAATAGAAAGCCCCCCCCCCCCCACCCCCACCTCCCCTGCAAGGCTGAAAATTCCATCTCTTGCCCCTAATATGGTGAGAGTGGTATCACCGACTTCTACCACCCCACCTCTTTTTGTACCTTCTTTTTAAGCACTTCACTTACTTTCATCCCTCAGCTGGCTCATGTGTATAGTGCAGTCCAATATGTCTGCCATCAACCGTGTGTGACTAATTGCAATTTTGATTCTTAAATAAAATATGAGTAATAGACACTGTTTTGGACCTGTAATCTCAATGCGCATATCTGCATAACATATGCATGTGCACTTTAAACTTTTTGTATCGTGTTGGTAAAACAACAAGGTGTGCAAGTGGTTTTTTGAATGTTGTGTGTGCTTGGCTCCTGGTTATTAGTTATCTACTAAAACAGTATGAAACTTGGGAAAGTGGGTAACACCACAGATGCATCGGCATCGATGCACTCAGGTCACCCAAACATAAAGTCCAAACAATGACTATTAGCTCCGACCAGGAACATTACAGGAAAAGGATTAAGCAGCATTAAAGTGCGTTCTGAATGGAAAATGTGGGGGCAGTTGGGGTGGAGTCCAGGTGGAGTGTGGGTGGGAATGGGGTCTGGATGGGGGCGGGGGTTTAGTCTAGAGTAAGGGCTGGGGACAGATGGATGGAGAGTGGTGGGCGGGTCTAGATGGAGTGGGGCAGAGACTGGATAAGGGTTGGGTCTAGACAGAGAGCAGGGTAGAGCCTCGGCAGATTGTGGGGTAAATTCTGGGCTCCAGACAGAGATTGGAAGTGGGTCTGGATGGGGAGCGGGTTTGGGGGAAGCATCTGGGTGGAGGATAAGTCTTGACGGAGAGTGTGGAGAGAGTGTTGGTGGTGAGCTGGGGTGGATTGGTGCTTCTCATTGTGCGAGTCAACCCTCTCAACAGTCAGGAACCTCAGGCAATTAGGGATGGGAAATAGACACTGGCCTTGCCAGCAACACCCACATGCCATGGACGAATATATAAAAGAAAAAAATAAAGCCAAAGTATCTCTCAGAACTGCTGGATCAAAGCCTAGAATCTGCACTAAGGTATACGGTGTCTGATAAGTTTATGCCAGATTACCAAAAGCAACATTTGATGAAAAGAGAGACTGCAAAGCTCACACTGGTGGCAGATATTGGTTATTTAAATATGCACGTCAGTCACCTTGGTGTTCTGGCCATGTGCTATTCACCATTCTTGTGACCAATTCCTTCATCCAGCCCTTGTAAGGAGCTTTCATGAAATAATGTGTGTACTGAGGATGACCTCATCCAACAGCATCCCCTCCCCTCCCCCCGCCAATCCCACCCTAGTTACTGGGCGACAGGCAGTTGTTTCCTACTTTTAGCAGAAAACTGAGTAACCACTCGATCTTAGACCTCATACCCGTCGCAGGGCAAGCCCTTCTAATGCAGGTCCATGAAGTAGAACATCTGGACACACTCTGTAAATATAAATGACTAAACTTATGTTCCTTTTTGGTTTCTCCTCCTGCCCTGCCAGGATGACTAAAAGCAATGATAAGCATCTCAGCTCATGTTCTGCTCAAACCCTCCTTCATGCCTTTGTTACCTCCACACTCGACTATTCCATGGTACTCCTGGCCGGTCTCTCATATTCCACCCTCGTATACTTGAGTCATCCAAAACTCTGCTACCAATATTTTGACTTGCAGCAAGTCGCGTTCCCCTATCCCCGCTGTGCTCGCTGACCTACATTGGCTCCTGGACCAGCAACGTCTTGATTTTAAAATTCTCATCCTTGTGTCAAATCCCACCCTTCCTATCTCTGTAATCTCCTCCAGCCCCACAAGCCTCTGAGATCTCTGTGATCATCTAATTTTGGCCTCTTGAGCATCTCCACTTTCAATTGCTCCACCATTGGCGGCCATGCCTTCAGCTGCCTGGGCCCCAAGCTCTGGAATTCCCTCCCTTTACCTCTCCGCCTCACTTTCCTCCTTTAAGACTACAAGTTAAAACCTACCTCTTTGACCAAGCTTTTGGTTGTCCAACCTGATATCTCTTTATTTGGTTCAGTGTCATATTTTGTTAATGCCTCTGTGAAGCGCCTTGCGATCCTTTATTATGTTAAAGGCGCTATGCAACTATGTTGTTGTTGTATATGAGTTTATAATCTCAGTACAGTGCTGTTTGGGGAAGCAGATGCTGCGGTCATAACATAAGCATCCTGGTTATTTGGCCCTGCCAAATGATTCGGGTGCGGTTAAGTAGCAATGCCATTAAATATAAAAAAGTTGAAAATGCTGGAAAAACTCAGCAGGCCTGGCAGCAGTTACGGAGAGAGAAACAGAATTAACGTTTCAGGTCGACAGCCTTTTCAACTGACGATTTCTGATATAAAGCCACAACCTGAAATGTTAACTCTCCACAGATGCTGCCACTCCTGCTGAGTATCTCCAGCACTTTCTGCTTTTATTTTGGATTTCCAGCATCTGCAGCACTTTGCGTTTGGAGCCGTGTCATTTAACTTGTCACAGATTAGCTTTAGCCCTCTGATGCAGTTTTTGTATTGAGATTTCTCATCATCCAATCCTTCCATTTCTAATTCTGAACCTTCACTTGCATTGCCAGCAGCTTAGTGAATACGTGGAAAGTGTTGCGTTACAGAATTAATAATTCCACACCTAAGTGCCTCTGCAGTTAAAATGTTGAACGTTCAGCAGCTCTCAGAAGAAATAGTGTTGGGATCATCTTACATTTTCCACGTTTCTCAATCGTGACATGGATACCTAATGCAGTATTTCTTTTGGGTTTATGACAAAATCAAATGTTTGAAAACGGTGTATTGTCATTAGCTGATGGCTCCATAATGATTTGAAGGAAAGAATGTGTGAATCCAGCTTTAAAATTGGAAGTGGAAAGGTTGCACTCTGGGCTGTTGGGGGGTGGGGTGGGGGTGGTGGGGGGATGGTGGTGGTGGGTAGGAGGTGGTTGGATGACTAGTTTAATTGTATTTCGTTGAATAAATTGAATTAATAGTCCTTATTTGTTTAATAATCAATTAGTAAACATTAAACTCACTTGACAACAGCTCAATGGAATGCCTGTACTGCCTTGGAACTATGACAGTCGTAATAACCTACTTTTCATCAAAATGTTTAGCACCATTTTGTTTTCTCAAATACAAGATAATTGGACATCTAAAAATCACTTAAAATTACTGAAACAATTGTGAGCATTTCTATCTGGGTAATTAGCATTGTCATTCCTAAAATGTAATTGTATGCTGTTTATTCTTATCTATAATTGGTTCTGTAAACACTTTCATATACAGTGGAATTGGTAGGCAATCAATGTAGGAGAGTAAAAATGTGCTGAGCTATCCATTACTTAAAGAAAAAATATCCCTTTTTTCATGGGAGTCGAGAATTATTTATAGTGCTTGGTATGAAACAGACACCTTTTCATAATGCTGCAAAAACCATAGCATATTTGTCTGATACAAAGAAGACTTGTGTGGATTTTTATTGTTTTTTTTTTGATGATCGTTTTCTTCTTGTAAATGCTGAATTAACCCTTTTGAACTGATGGAATTTTTGGGTGACATAATTTGTGATTGACTGGTTTCAGCCTTTGTTCCAACAAAGAAATAATAAAAAAAAAGAACTTGCATTCTTATAATGCCTTAAACAACCTCAGGATGCCCCAAAGCACTTCACATTCAGTGAAGCACTTTGAAGTGTTGTGGGTGTTGTAATGTAGGAAACGCCACAGCCGGTGCATGCACAGCAGGATTCTGTGACGAGTGGTGTACCGCAGGGATCGGTGCTGGGGACCCTTGCTGTTTGTAGTGTCCATTAATGATTTAGATGCGAATAAAGGAAGAAAGATCAGTAAGTTCGCAGAAGAAACAAAAATTGATGTCGTAAATAGTGAGGAGGAAAGCCTTAGATTACAGGACGATATAGATGGGCTGGTAAGATGGGCAGCGCAGTGGCAAATGGAATTTAACCCTGAGAAGTGTGAGGTGATGCCTTTTTGGGAGGACTAACACGGCAAGGGATATACACAATGAATGGTAGGATCCTAGTAAGTACAGAGAATCTGAGGGACCTTGGTGTACATGTCTGTAGATCCCTGATGGCAACAGCACAGGTATATAAGGTGGTTAAGAAGGCATATGGGATATTTGCCTTTGTTAGCCGAGGCATAGACTATAAGAGCAGGGAGGTTATGTTGGAGCTGTATAAAATGCCATTTAGGCCACAGCTGGAGTACTGTGTGCATTTCTGGTCGCCACACAACAGGAAGGATGTGATTGTATTGGAGAGGGTGCAGAGGAGATTCACCAGGATGTTGCCTGGGCTGTAGTTTTTCAGCTATGAAGAGAGACTGGATAGGCTCGGGTTGTTTTCCTCAGAGCAGAGAAGGCTGAGGGGGTACCTGATGATAGAGGTATACAAAATTACGAGGGGCATAGATAGGGTAGATAGGAAGAAACCTTTCCCCTTAGCGGAGGTGTCAATAACCAGGGGGCATAAATTGAAGGTAAGGGGCAGGAGGTTTAGAGGGGATTTGAGGAAACTTTTTTTCACCCAGAGGGTGGTTGGAATCTGGAACACACTGCCTGAGGGGGTGGTAGAGGCAGGAACCCTCACAACATTTAAGAAGTATTTAGATGAGCACTTGAAATGCCATAGCATACAGAGCTATGGGCCAAGTGCTGGAAAATGGGATTAGAATAGATAGGTGCTTGATGGCTAGCACAGACATGATGGGCCGAAAGGCCTGTCTCTGTGCTGTATAACTGTGGCTATGAACAACGTGATAATGACCAGATGATTTTATTTTAGGTGTTGGTTGAGGGATAAATATTGGCTAGGATACCAGGGATAACTCCTCTGCTCCTCTTCGAAATAGTGCCAGGAGATCTATGATGTTCACCTGAGGGGCAAACGGCTTTGGTTTAATACCCCATCCAAAAGACGCCATCTCTGACAGTGCAGCCCTTCCTCAGTGCTGCACTGGAGTGTCAGCTTTGATTTTTGTGCTTGAGCCTTTGGAGTGGGACTTGAACCCAGGACCTTCTGACTCAGAGGGGAGAGTGCTACCAGCTGAGATACCAGCTGAGATACTACACAACACAACAGGATAATTCTGTATCAGTAAAGCTAAATAGCAACTTTTCAAACACACGCCCTGGGAGAAAGTGCTCGGTTGAGTTTTTATTATGTGCACGTGACAGCAACAACTTGCATCTATACAGCACCTTCAACATAGTAAAATGTACCAAGGCACGTCACAGGAACATTATCAAAGAAAATTTAATGCAGCCACATAAGGAGATAGTACGGCAGATGATCCAGAGCTTAGTCAAAGAGGTAGGTTTTAAGGAGCATCTTAAATGAGAGAGAAGTGGCGAGGTGGAGAGATTTGGGGAAGGAATTCCAGAGTTTCTGGCCTAGGCAGCTGAAGGCTCAACTTTCAATGGTGGAGCAATTAAATATGGGGATGTGCAAGAGGCCAGAATTGGAGAATGGAGAAATCTTGGAGGTTGTAGGGCAGAAGGAGGTTCCAGAGATGGGGAGGGGTGAGGCCATGGTGAATTAATAATCAGCTAGAATTATTAAGTGTGTGCCATTAATTTAAAAAAAAATGTTTCCCTAATTAATTAGATGCCAAGATTCAAATTCCTTTGGCATTTAGAATATGATCCCCTGGTACCTGTGGCACTCTGAGATTTACTTCATTTGGGGAATTCTAAAAATGCAAGTAGCATTGATTGGAGATTAATTTCCTTACCAATTCTGTGCCTTCTATTCATTGTCCAAGTTTCTGCCTTCAATGTCTCCTTCCTCCTGCATTCCCTCTCTCCCATCCACAGTCATTGTTCCAGTTGTCTCTGATGTAATCCTCCCACCTGCTCCAATTTCCTTTATAAAGTAATGCTGCATCCTCCTGCTCCTGATGCCAGAGGGAGATTCAGAGAAGAAAATTGGAAAATGGGATTTTCTCTGGCTTTCTTGACATCCTGCAACTGTTGTGTTATCACTGTAGTTAGACCCATCCACTGAATTCTTCAGAATAAACTAATACACCCTTAATTGTGGTGACAAATTGAACACCAAGGAAGCCAGTTGAGATCTGTATCAGGCAAGTAGTTGTTGGTTATGGATGGAGACCACATCTCAAGTACTGTGTACAGTTTTGGTCTCCTTATTTAAGGAAAGATATAAATGCATTAGAAGCAGTTCTGAGATGGTTATTTTGACTGATACCTGGGATCACGGGGCCTTACGGTTACCTTACAAGGAAAGGTTGGACAGGCTGGGTCTCTTTCCATTGGATTTTAGAAGATTGAGAGGTGGTCTTATTGAAACATATAAGATCCTGAGAGGACTTGACAGGGTGGATGCTGAAAGGATATTTCCCTGTGTGGGAGAGACTAGAAGTAGGGGACACATTTTAAAAATACGGGGTCTCCCATTTAAGAAGGAGATGTGAAGAAATTTTTTCTGAGTGTTGTGAATCTTTGGAACTCTATTCCCCAGAGCATAGTGGAGGCAGGGTCGATGAATATTTTTAAGGCAGAGATAGAAAGGTTCTTGACTACAAGGGGGTCAAGAACCTATAGGGGGTAGGCAGAATGTGGAGTTGAGGGCCACGATCAGATCAGCCATGATCTTATTGAATGGCGGAGAAGGTTCGAGGGGCCAAATGGCCTAATCCTGCTCCTAATTCATATGTTTGTATGGAGTGATTGGGAGGAAGACAAAATATGTCTCATGCATTTCATATACCTTCAGGTACTGATGAAGTACCTAGATCTTGCAGTCTACTTCCAGTACCAACACTTGTATACAGGCAATTAAAATCCCTATGGTTAAAACATGATAGAACTTTTGTTGTGTAGGTATGTTGTCCTTTTATTTTTTCCTTGTGTTTCTTTCTTTTGTCTCCTTTTGATTTCCCTAGATCTGCGTTGGCTTCTGCTATGGCAGCACCACTATTATAAAATCCTTGTTTTTAGATCCCTCCATAATCTCAGCCCTCTCCCCATCTCTTTAATCTCGTCCAACCCTACAACTTTCAAATCTCTGTGCTCCAATTCCGGCCTCTTGCGCATCCCTGAGTTTCATCACGCCACCATGGCGGCCAAGCTTTCACTTGCCAAGGTCCTAAACTCTGGAATTCCACCCATAAACCTCTTCACCTCTCTAGCTCTGTTTCCTCCTTTAGGATTCTCCTTAAATCTTACGCATTTGACCAAGCTTTTGGTCACCTGTCCTAATGCCCCCTTATATGGACCAGTGTCAAATTGTGTTTGATAATGCTCCTGTGAAGGATCTTGGGATGTTTTAGTACATTAAAAACACTATATGAATGCAGGTTGTTGTGTGTCGATGCTACATTATTTTTATCATTATCATTTATCATTACATAATTTGCTGTCCACTACTTTGGCGGGGGGGAAATATTCAACCAGCTGTCTCAAATTTTTGATGAAGAGTTCATCAAGTTTCATAACTTTGCCTACGTGGCTGAGAGAAGAGTTTGGGTTTAATTTTATTAAGATATTGCTGTGAAATTTAAATTTGCTCCACAAGTGGATAACACTCAGCAGCTCACAAAAATCTAGGATGTTGATTAGATCCATTAGCTTGAGTATCAGGCAGGGTAGTTAACAGAATTGTGTTTCTTGCATATCAAATTAGTTTGAGATAAAGAGGATGGTTCTCCAGCTCCTAGAGATATTCGCACCAGTAATGTTAAAATTGTTACCGTTCAGTGAGCACAGCAAGGGACCTCGCTAAACAGGGTAGGTTCCTCATCCGAGGTAGCAATGTAATGAGCCAATCCTTGGAACTGGGGCTGGTGCAAACGCTCATTTTGCTTCTCTGTCTCTCTCCTGTATTTTTTTCCCTTGTTTCTTTCTATGGTTATCTCTCTCTCTCTCTCTCTCTCTCTCTCTTTCTCTTTTTCTCTCTCCAACCCCCTCAATCCCCCTTCTGCCTCCCTCCCAGGCTACAGTGAGCTTGACTTTGAAACAGTCATTGCGGTCTTCCCTTCCCCACCCCAGCCATGGGAGAGCCGTGAGTTGTTCTAGGTCGAGGCACAAATGCATGTGGCCTGGAATAGGGAGGAAGGTGATGTGATGTCTAGCTTCAGGACTGCTAGCCCAAAAAGCCCAAAAAAAACACACGAAAGGTGATTTTCATGTTTCAAGAAATTAGTATGAAATAGATTCTACCTCACTATAGAAAGCAGCATCCTGTTCATTCATGTATTTCTTGTAAAATAACCAGTTTATTGGTTTACATTTAGCTGCATTTCAATGGAGTGTGCATCAGCTTGCTTTGTGGGAGATGGGAGAATTGTTGGTGAGGGCAAATGCTAGACCACTGAATCCAATCCAATGAAAGGTCTTACTATTAGAGGCAAAAACAGAATTACCTGGAAAAACTCAGCAGGTCTGGCAGCATCGGCGGAGAAGAAAAGAGTTGACGTTTTGAGTCCTCATGACCCTTCAGCAGAACTGAGTGAAGTTAGGAGAGGGGTGAAATATAAGCTGGTTTAAGTTCGGGTGGGGGGGTGGGGGGGGTGGGGGGGTGGGGGGGGTGGGGGGGGGGGGTGGGTGTGTGGGTGGGGGGGGGTGGTGGTTGTAGGGACAAACAAGCAGTGATAGGAGCAGATAATCAAAAGATGTTACAGACAAAGGAACAGGGAGGTGTTAAAGGTGGTGATATTATCTAAGAGAATGTGCTAATTAAGAATGGATGGCAGGACACTCAAAGTACAGCTCTAGTGGAGGTGGGGTGGAAAGACTGACAGGGCATTATAGTTATAGATTTAAAAATAACGGAAATAGGTGGGAAAAGAAAAATCTACATAAATTATTGGAAAAAAAAGGGAGGGGGAAGAAATGGAAATGGGGGTGGGGATGGGGGAGGGAGTTTAAGATCTAAAGTTGTTGAATTCAATATTCAGCCCGGAAGGCTGTAAAGTGCCTAGTTGGAAGATGAGGTGCTGTTCCTCCAGTTTGCGTTGGGCTTCACTGGAACAATGCAGCAAGCCAAGGACAGACATGTGGGCAAGAGAGCAGGGTGGAGTGTTAAAATGGCAAGCGACAGGGAGGTTTGGACCTTTCTTGCGGACAGACCGCAGGTGTTCTGCAAAGCGGTCGCCCAGTTTGCGTTTGGTCTCTCCAATGTAGAGGAGACCGCATTGGGAGCAACGAATGCAGTAGACTAATTTAGAGGAAATGCAAGTGAAATGCTGCTTCACTGAAAGGACTGTTTGGGCCCTTGGACGGTGAGGAGAGAGGAAGTGAAGGGGCAGGTGTTGCATCTTCTGCGTGGGCATGGGGAGGTGCCATAGGTGGGGGTTGAGGAGTAGGGGGTGATGGAGGAGTGGACCAGGGTGTCCCGGTGGGAACGATCCCTACGGAATGCCGCCAGGGGGGGTGAAGGGAAGCTGTGTTTGGTGGTGGCATCATGCTGGAGTTGGCGGAAATGGCGGAGGATGATCCTTTGAATGCGGAGGCTGGTGGGGTGATAAGTGAGGACAAGGGGGACACTATCATGTTTCTGGGAGGGAGGAGAAGGCGTGAGGGCGGATGCGCGGGAGATGGGCTGGACACGGTTGAGGGCCCTGTCAACGACCGTGGGTGGAAAACCTCGGTTAAGGAAGAAGGAGGACATGTCAGAGGAACTGTTTTTGAAGGTAGTATCATCAGAACAGATGCGACGAAGGCGAAGGAACTGAGAGAATGGGATGGAGTCCTTACAGGAAGCGGGGTGTGAGGAGCTGTAGTCGAGGTAGCTGTGGGAGTCGGTAGGCTTGTATATTACAAGCTACCTTCAAAAACAGTTCCTCTGACATGTCCTCCTTCTTCCTTAACCGAGGTTTTCCATCCACGGTCGTTGACAGGGCCCTCAACCGTATCTGGCCCATCTCCCGCGCATCCGCCCTCATACCTTCTCCTCCCTCCCAGAAACATGATAGGGTCCCTCTTGTCCTCACTTATCACCCCACCAGCCTCCGCATTCAAAGGATCATCCTCCGCCATTTCCGCCAACTCCAGCATGATGCCACCACCAAACACAGCTTCCCTTCACCTCCCCTGGCGGCATTCCGTAGGGATCGTTCCCTCCGGGACACCCTGGTCCACTCCTCCATCACCCCCTACTCCTCAACCCCCACCTATGGCACCTCCCCATGCCCACGCAGAAGATGCAACACCTGCCCCTTCACTTCCTCTCTCCTCACCGTCCAAGGGCCCAAACAGTCCTTTCAGTGAAGCAGCATTTCACTGGCATTTCCTCTAAATTAGTCTATTGCATTCGTTGCTCCCAATGCGGTCTCCTCTACATTGGAGAGACCAAACGCAAACTGGGCGACCGCTTTGCAGAACACCTGCGGTCTGTCCGCAAGAAAGACCCAAACCTCCCTGTCGCTTGCCATTTTAACACTCCACCCTGCTCTCTTGTCCACATGTCTGTCCTTGGCTTGCTGCATTGTTCCAGTGAAGCCCAACGCAAACTGGAGGAACAGCACCTCATCTTCCAACTAGGCACTTTACAGCCTTCCGGGCTGAATATTGAATTCAACAACTTTAGATCTTAAACTCCCTCCCCCATCCCCACCCCCATTTCCATTTCTTCCCCCTCCCTTTTTTTTCCAATAATTTATGTAGATTTTTCTTTTCCCACCTATTTCCATTATTTTTAAATCTATAACTATAATGCCCTGTCAGTCTTTCCACCCCACCCCCACTAGAGCTGTACTTTGAGTGTCCTGCCATCCATTCTTAATTAGCACATTCTCTTAGATAATATCACCACCTTTAACACCTCCCTGTTCCTTTGTCTGTAACATCTTTTGATTATCTGCTCCTATCACTGCTTGTTTGTCCCTACAACCCCCCGCCCCCCCCGGAACTTAAACCAGCTTATATTTCACCCCTCTCCTAACTTCACTCAGTTCTGCTGAAGGGTCATGAGGACTCGTCAACTCTTTTCTTCTCCGCCGATGCTGCCAGACCTGCTGAGTTTTTCCAGATAATTCTGTTTTTGTTTTGGATTTCCAGCATCCGCAGTAGTTTTTTGTTTTTATCTTACTATTAGAGGCCCTGGGACATGTTATTGTGTAACTAGGTGGTAAATGTACCCGGAGGTCATAGCTCTGCTTAAGGAAGTGACTGGTGATTTCAATTGGAGAGAATAGCTAATGAAAACTTCAAATTATTAATTTGTCCTAAATGATCAAAATATAAGCTTAGTTTTTTCAATCTTTGTATTTAAAAATGCTTTATTTTCAACTTGTATTTATGGCCTACATTTTGGGCTGGATTTTACACTACATCATCAGCAAGTTTGAAGGTAGGGGGTTGGTGGGGGCACATAAAATCCAGCTGGTGGCCTTCCCACCACCTATGTGCCTGACCTGTCTGAAATTTTATCGGAGGGTGGAGGGGGGGTGTCTGGTGTCCTGCCCGCCCTTGGGTCTATTGAGGCCTTTGAGTGGCCAATGAATGAAGAGCTTTTTTTTAAACTAAGTGAGGTGAAACCATAAACTGGTGCTTTGTGAACAGCAACATTTTATATTTATAAAGCGCCTCTAACATAATAAAAAGTCCCAAAGTGTTTCACAGGGGCATTACAAAACAAAATATGACATTGAAACGCACAAGAAGATTTTAGATCAGATGATCAAAGACTTGGTCAATGAGGTAGGTTTAAGGAGTGTCTTAAAGGAGACAAGTGAGATAGAGAGATGGAGAGGTTTAGGGAGGAAATCCCAGAGCTTGGGACCAAGGCAGCTGAATGCATGGCTATCAATAATGGAGTGATTAAAATTAGGGATGCTAAAAGAGGCCAGAATTAGAGGAGCACCGATATCTCAGTGGGTTGTGTGGCTGGAGGAGACTACAGAGATGGGGAGGGGTGAGGTCATGGAGGGATTTGAAAACAAGGGTGAGAATTTTGAAATCAGGATGTTGCTTGACTGGGAGCCAATGTGGGTCGGCAAGCACAGAGGTGATGGGTGAATGGTACTTGGTGTGAGTTAAGGTCCAGCAGCAGAGTTTTAGATGACCTCAAGTCTACGGAAGTGGAATGTGGGAGACCAGTTGGAGTGCATTACAGAGTATTCAAGTCTAGATCTAATGAGGTAGATAGATGGGTTTATGACTTTGTTACAAATATGACAGAGGCAAAATCTTCCCTCATCGTAAATGCACCTTTTTTTCCAATTGAAGAACTGAAAGTCAAGGCCCATGGCAAATGTAATTATCGGGAAATCTGTGAAGTAATATCATTATCTAGAAATTGGAAGAAATGCGCCAATTTGAATCTAACTAATTTCAAGCACTAAGTTGTTATGTTTCGAACAGGATAAAAATGGGATTAGGATAGAAAGCTGCTTTTGGCCGTGTACTAATTTGTAAAATAGCCAGTTTGCAATAAAGGATCCCTTATTTTCCTGTGTACAGTGTTTTTTTTTCCCCCAGTTGCAGCCCCTGAGTCCTGACCTACATTCAGAAATTAAAGTGCAAAATTTATCTCAATTAGCACAAATATTGAGTTTAGTGCAAATGTGCGATTTACACTGAGACTTTTGTAGATATTTTGCTGCAGCTGGTTAAAGTGTTTCTTCTCCACTGCTAAATTAAAACTCCATATGGTGCTTAGGTATCCCAATTGCATATATAGTTGTAATGTCTCCTCGCAGGATTATAATGTAGCTCATCTACAAAATGGTAAATAATGTAAGACATTTTAAAAATTATTTTAGAACTTTTTTATTTGCTCGCCAAGGTGAGAGCTGCTGGGAATGGGACATCTTAATGGACTCTCATGGGTTGCAATTGGAAACAACATGGAGATAGAACAAGAGATCTCTTACTACAGTATGATTATTTAAAAGCGATTTCACTGAAGGGCTACTGAAGTAGTATCTAGGACTCCCAAGGCAGGCTGTGTAACTTATTAGAGGCAGGCTAAAGGTGCATCGTTGTCCTAATAGGCTGTACTGACCCCAAGATAAGTAAACAACAGTGAAAATGGGCCATCCTCGGACTCAACTTGATGGTTAACTTCAGATAAAGGATGCATAACACATACATCCCCTCTTACCCTGAGGCCCAGATTGTGGCCCCACTACTATTTTTAATTAAGAAACTTTCCATTCCTTTTTCGAGTGCTTCAACAAAATCTGCAATAGCTGTGACTCTCTCACAGAAGCCAGCAGTCCTAATGGTCAGGTAATTACTTTTTGTCATGCTTGGCTTGAGATTTTATACTCTTCTTGGCTCAGCACAAAAATAAACTCCAACATCTACCTCAGAAGATTCCCTTTGTGAGTTTAAAATCTTGGATCACCTCCATCTCCATCCTTTGAGAGTTCTGTGAAAGGAATCCTAAACCTGTAATAAGTTGAATCCTTTTGAGTTGTCTTGCTCTCTAGTATGATTGACCCCCTTACTAATGAACAGGTAGAAGATTTTTCTCGTCCCACATCAATTGCCCTCTCAATAGCCACTGTTAATTTTTGCAAGAAGTGTTTGTACTGTGGGCTAATAGGCACTTGGAAGAGAATTAAGACAACACGGAGTCAAGAATTTTGCCCATTCATCTGGGCTGAACTAAAATTGAGTTCCCAGAGGTGAAGAGGTAAAGTACAAACCAACTGTGCTTAGTAGTCCATTATTATGATTTTTACTAGCTGGTGTTTTTTTATTTTGTATTTTTCTTAAAATTCAGGATCGAAACCTTTCCGCTGTACCCTCTGCAACTTTGCAACAGCACAGTTAGGAGATGCCCGTAATCATGTCAAACGACACCTTGGAGTTCGCGAGTACAAGTGTCACATATGTGGGTAAGTGCTCCAACAATGCTTTCTGTTTCCAAACGGAACGTCTGAGGATGACATTTTTCTGAGGAGAGGTTAAAAAGCCACAGTGCCAGAAAATGTGAAAAAGGTTGTCTGCCTTTTCACACACACCTTTTATTATAGATTACAAGGATTATTCATTTTAACAAAAAGTACTGTATGTTGAGCCCTCCTCCATTACATTCAGTATAGTTGTAAAGGGCAGTTAGTAGTTTTAATGCGTACCTCGAATGCGAACATTTTTGACACAAATTTCATTTCAACCTGTGAAGTTTGAATTAGCTGAATTAAATATTAGTTACCGGCACTAATTCTCATTTTATTGTAGAAGCTAGTAAAAGAGTATTTGGATTAAAGGTTTACCTGTGGTGAATGGTAAGAAACGGGGCTAGTTTCAGAACTAAAGGCACAAGATCTGACTAAGGAAAATGGTGAGAAAAGGGCATCTAATTTGGGTAGCAGTGGAAATCATGAATGTATAGAATTTTAAAAAGGTGGTTGATTTTATTATTTACAGCCTTGTGTGTGATAGCAAGTGAGCCATTGCTCACAAAAATGGAACACCAGAAGTAAAGAAATGTATACTTGGTGAAGTTTGTTTCATTTTAATTAAAAGATTTAGAATGTGGTCTTGAACCCATTTATTTCCTTCTGAATCGAGCTGCTTTCAGCTAATCAAACAATTACTGAACTTGGAGGAATGGAAATAGTATGTTAAGATTTCCAAGATAAATCCAACTGAAAGAATGTTTTAAAATTAGTTGATTTATTTATAAACAATGTTTTGAGTCTGTTTATTGCCTGTTGTAAATAGAATAATGAGTGGTGAGTAGGTTCAACAAGCACATTTTTGTGTCTGTGTCACATCTGTTAACCATTTAGATGATTACAGGTTTAGGATTTCTCCTATGAAAATCAAACCTAATAAAAGGATCCTCCTCGCGCACATACACTCTGATTGCCAGGCTTCATGTTAATAGCTACCATCTTGGTCATTCAGACCTTGGTGGCAATTTGAAATCAATATAGAATCGATATTTTAATCCTGCTGCTTTACAAGCTAAGCTGTTGGCAGCGCACACATCTGCAGACATCTTAATAACGGGCATGAAAACTCTGCAGCTCTTGCCTTTATCCTGGAGGTTGAAAACAAAGCCAGTTTGTGAATTCAAAAGCTACGGTTTTGGGGGTATCTCATCATATAGGAGTTTTCAGTAATGTTACTTTAGTAGCAGTCTTAAATTTTGTGTGATTCTGTGCAATACATTGAGTCTCCATCATATTGCTGTTAGAGTTAAATGTTTAATAGAATATATGTGAGATCAGTGGTCCAAATCCAATTTTAGTTATAAAGCTTGTGCAATATTTTTGTTTTGAAGTATGTTGCAGGTTTTTTTTTAATTTCCAAACTTTATCCTTTTATGCAAAGTCCTAAATTGAAACTCTCAGTTTCCCAAAAAGGGTCAGCAGCTATGTCTGTGCAACTGCATAACTAAAAGAATGTTGTGTTTAATCATTGGTGATCTGCTGGTCAATTAAGGAAGAATTACTGAAAAGTAGTTGGTGGGAGAAGGTAACTATGTTTTTCTCTCAGTATTCAATGTTTCACATTATGATCCAGAAAATAGAGTGGCGGATGATGTTGGTATTTTCATTTTAGTGACCATTGTTAACGTGACTAGTGCCACGAATTATACCTTGTGATTTGACGGCTTTAACACTTTACATGGTTGAGCAGTGATGTAACAACTGAAGCAATAGTAATTGGTGGCAGACTCCTCACAAACATCATATTTTAGTCATCAAACTTCTGTAATGGAGCAATTTTATGGATTTAAAAAAAGTCAAGATGTGTAAGCTTTTTTTATAAATATATTTTGTTGATTTATTTTCTGCTTAGTGGCATGTTTCTCCACAACCCCCTTCCTCCTCCTTCAAATGGTAGAGTCTCTTTAGAATTGCCTCTTTTTCAGCTGATTGTAATAAAGGTGGGTAATAAGTCTTCTTCTCAATTTACAAAAGAAAATGAGTTTGTTAACTATTTCACTGAATCCTTTCAGCCTAGATAAAGCTAAATGAGAGATATGTAGGACATTAAAAATGCCCCAATGTTTGTAAATTTAAAGTAAAGCATTTGGATTTGTAGAAAGAAGATAAACTGCATTTCTGTAGCACCTTTCACGACTTCAGGCTGTACTGAAGTGCTTTATAGCTTATGACGTGAAGTCACTGTTGATATGTAGGAAACGTGACAGCCAGTTTACACATAGCAAGCTCCCACAAAAAGCCATGTGATAATAATGAGCTCATCTGTTTTAAGGATGTTGGCTGAGGGATAAATACTGGCCCAGGAAACTTATAGTACTTGATGTGGAAAGTATTGTCAGTGTTTAATTTCTTAGCAATTGTACATCTGGTTCAGTCTGAAGCAAGCTTCAGGAGAGCTTGCGTGGAGATAAAATCTGAATTGGGTTTAGTAGAAGTTACAAAATGCCAGTTGGAAGCTGGAGCGATTGAAAGTATGTTAATGTGGATGTCCTGGTAGAAGGGAAAAAATGCCATTTATCACCTTGTTACTATTAAGCAGCACCTGTTGGTATTGAATTAAATACATCAGTAATAAATTGCTGCTTGAGAAGAAGCTGCTATTGATGAATAATTAACCTTATTCAATTCAGCTGCTGTCATATGTACATTCAAGGAAAATGGAAAGGACAATTCATTTTGTTTGTTTAAAAACATTTAGCATGCACTATCCAGAGTCGGCAAGTTCTCTCATTTTCTGAGACTGTATCTTGAGTTGGCTATTTTTATCCATTGTCCTGTTGATTTTTCTAGTGTAAAAGTTTGAATTAATTTTTCTAGTTGACAGATCTGTGAAAGCTGATCACACAAAGGTTCAGTGTAATTATTTCACCTAATTCTTGTAGCAAAGCATCAGTTTACTTTGATTGCAGTAATTTTGCTTAAAATGTACAATGCTTACCTATTCTAATGTAGCCTCTGACTCTGTAGCCTGCGTTTCCTGTTGGCCTGTCTTGCATTAAGCTCAATTATTAAGTGTGTTAAATACTGAGGAGAAAGTGCCCTGGTAAATCTTGAAAATGGTTTCCAGTGTACAAGTTCTGGCTTGTAAGGATTAATAATTGTAGTGTTGGATCGAGCTGGTTATGATGGAAAACATTGATACTTAATCTGGTCAGCAAGAGTGGGGGTTGGGGTGGGGGCACGTGGTGGCAGAGACCAAAGAAACAGGCGATATTACGATGCTTGGAGAATTGACCCCTTCAGTATTTGTTAAGCTTTAACATTAATTAAGTGAATATGCAAATTAAGTACTAGTATCAGCTTGATGGTTAAAATGATGCAACATTTTACATTAACACCATGACAATGTCAATTCATTATCATCAATGACTAAATAATTTAGGAAATGCTCAATGGACCCATTAGTTCCTCAACATAAGCAGCTCATGCTGCATTTCTTCATTACCATAATTTTTTCTGGATTATATTTTAAAGGGTAAAGTGATCTTTCAGCAACATTAGCTCTGTAGCCAAAAACAGCAATCCAGTTTGGAGCCTTTGCTTTGCTGCAGCGGTTGATATTTCATTAGTAGAATGGAACAGCTACATTTAAAATAAAGTGCGTTGAAGAAAATTTGTGGCATAAAATACGGCTTTTTATTTTAAGTGTTAATAGTGTTGAATATATGCATGAAATGTACTTTAATTACTTTTCCTAAAGACAGGTAATGTACCTGAGTTGATGGAGGCAGGCTAATGTATATTTTTTTCTCTCCTACTTATGACTGTTATACTGTAGATAAAATACAGCTGTAAGCAGTTACAATTGCAGTAAAATTGTTGTTAGTTGCATTACCTTGTTTAGAGGATGTGAGGGGATCTCTTTGAAGATGATTATAATGTCACTTTCTGACCTTTGCAGCTTGAATAATTGTAAATCATTGCTTCATAATGTGTCAAAGAATGTCTGAACTAGGCAATTAAATGGTAGAATATAATAGACCAAATTATTGCCTGTCATGTTTTCAACAACACAGTTAGTATTTGAGTTACACTTAATCATTACATGCATTAACAACTTCATTGGAATCTGGCACCAGGCTGGGCATGAAATGCGTCGCATTATTTAAATCTTCAATGGTTTAAGTCACTTATTTCTGGTGAACTGTTCCAACACAGAGATTTTCATGAAGTGGGCAGTCCCAAAGGGCATAATTCATTTGCATCAAAGTTTTAGTACCAGATTACTGTGCATTGTTTTTGTAGCAAGATAGCACCAGAGCTAAACAGCCAGAAGTTCAAAAAGAAAATCTTGTGCACTGAATAATAACTTGGAGGCAGAGGCATTAAACAGTTGTGCGGTCTGACATAGAGCGATATTCCAATTCAACTGGTCTGTGCTAATAGCACTTCAGGTTGGAAGGTATGATATTTGCAGAATAACTCCTTGTTTGGGTTTCTTTTGCCTTTTTGAATGCCCTCTCCATATTAGGAATGACAGTGGGCCATTCAGCCCTTCGAGCCTGTTTAGTTTGATAATGGCTGGTCTACATCTTAATTCTGTCTACCTGCCTCGATCGCGTAACCCTTAATACCCTTGCCTAACAAAAAGCTACCAATCTTAGTCTTGAAATTTTCACTTGGTGTCCAACCTCAACAGCGTTTTCGCTGTTATTTTGCATTAAGGGCCAAAACTGAAAATTCATAATCAATACTATCTTTGGGATGTTTGACAAACATCAAGTAAAGCATTTCATGCATTAAATATTAAATTTACATCACACCTTCCATGACCTCGGGGTGTCCCAGAGCACTTTACAGCCAATGGCTACTTTTCGAAGTGTAATAAGTAGTGTAATGCAGGAAGCATGGCAGCTAATTTGTGCACAGCAAGCTCCCACAAATAGCAATGTGATAATGACCAGATAACCTGTTTTACTGCTTTTAGCAGTGGCTGGTGATCTCCTCTTCGTGGTGTGTTCCCAATCTCAGAATGCCATCAACTGGAGGGGGAAAGCAGAAATCATCATTTCCCCAGTGAGGTGAACCCACATTAAGCTATGCTCATCCAATTTCGGACTGGCCTGATGAGCAGCATTTATTGAATCATGCAAACACTTTGCCTGACCACTATTTTGCTGTGGGAATGTAGTTATATGACTGGAAAGGACAATGAAGAGAGGACAAAACAAAAAGAAAGCAAGGGAGAGAGAGAAGTTGTAAGTTACGCTGTTGAAGCCATTTCCAGTTGTTAGTTTTCTACCACTTGGACTTTATACTGGGTTTGCTGCAACTCCACTTTTGTGCAAAGCTGCATTTTTAAATTGCTCAGACTGTCCTTTGGGCCACCTGGGAAGTTTATAAACTCACTTTTGACTCTTGCTGATGCTATGAGCACATGTGCAACTCATGCTTTTGCTATCAACAGATTACTGCCTGGGATGTGTAACTCCCAGACATCCAACATACATCTGTTATCATGAATTCCATTGTGAGGTGTAGTCAGCAGCATAACTTGCACCTACTAGTGGAGCTTTAAACTGTATTGGGCTAACCTTGGAGGCTTGACCGGTATTTATGATTAAACTGGAGCGTAACCAGGTAAGATTGTGAATCCCATAGGAAGCTCAGATATTTCAACAGCAGCTTACACACAAAAGGATATTTGAATAAGAGGAAAATGGTGGAACTGTGCAGCAAATGAGATTTGGATGACCAGAGTCATTGTTGAAGGTCTTGAGGGACTTTGGGATGGAGAGAGAGATGAGGTAGTTGACAGAATGACCCCAAATAAGGACATAAAAAATAAGAGCAGGAGTAGGCTATTCAGCCCCCGAGCCTGCTCTGCTGTTCAATAAGATCTAATGGAGAATCGCAAGGCATATCATGTGAAGTTTGGAATGGGGTCAAACTTAAACTTAAGGTTACAGGCTGGGATTGGTAAATATTAAAGCTGCAATAAAGCATGGGCCAGAACAGGTCTGAGGACAAGACCAAGGATCTTGAAATTGATCCACAGAATAATGGAATTTGGCAAATAAATGAGACCTTCCTTATGCTGATGTCAACCTGGGGCAGAGGGTTAAGGATCATTTGACTTTTGGAAATGGTGAAGTTGAGATGGCCACAGAGGAGGGCATTGCAGAAATAGATCCTTGAATGGATATGTACATAGTTGAGTATTTTGGCAGCAGAGATTTTGCCTTTCTTGTGTGGTATGTTTGCCTGTAATGGCAGGGTTTAGATGGAGAATTTAGCTCCTGGTAAATCCTGAATGGGAGCACACAGCTCGCACACTAAGCAGGAAGCTAAGCGATCAACGTTCTTGGAGTGGTTGGAAAGGGGCCATGGTGAGGGATCAGATGTGCTGTGTGAGGCCCTGATTTGGGTCAAAAGGATCACCTGGAGTCTGCACCTCCGGGTTTTCCTGAGGGAGGTTAAACAGGACAGGGCTCAAACCATGTAAATGCCAGTGAGAGTGGGTCATCGTAACTTTGGGAATGTCAGTAATCACTGTATGGCAAAATTCATTGATGCAACTAGATTCAGCATTACATAGAAGTTGGAGCACATAAATAGACCATTCAGCTCAACTATGCTAGCATTTGTGCTTTACATGAACCTCCACCATATCCTTCCATTCCTTTCTCCCTCTTGTGTTTGTCCAGCTTCCCCTTAAATAAATCTATACTATTCACCTCAACCACTTCTTGTGGTAGCAAGTTCCATATTCTCACCACACTTCGGGTAAAGATGTTTGTCCTGAATGCTTTATTGGGTTTATTAGGAACTACCTTTTGCTTGTAGCCCGCTCGTTTTGGCATCTTGCCCCACAGGTGCATCTACCCTATCAAACCCCTTCATAATCTTAAAGACTACTATCAGGTCACCCCTCAGCTTCCTCTTTTTGAGAAGAGGATTGTTGAATATCTGGGAATAAATGCAGGTTTGCAACCCGCTTCTAGCATCATCTTTCAATCTGTAAATAAATAACACTGGTTTAAATGCCCTGCACAGTATTTTGGTTGCTGTGTCTGTGTTACACAAATTGGAGAGCGTTGAAGTGTAATTTTAAAATGCTGATTTTTGGTTTTGTAATGGATTAGGATTAACAGTTTTATTTTCCAAGCTCTTTGAGAAATAATACTTTTAAAATGGTATCTCCCTTCCTTCAGATGCCCACACTGTACATCAGTTACTGGCCTCGGGCTGAAAGCTGACTTGCCGCTTTAGCCAGTGTTGTTTCTTGAGCTGTTTCTGTTGGGAGCTGTGACTGTGGTTCCTACTCTTTGTGGGCAATTGCCTTTCTTGCATGGCATGTTTGCCCCTAATAGCAGAGCTTAGATGGAGAATTTAGCTCCTGGTAAATCCTGAATGGGAGCACACAGCTAGCATGCTAAGCACCCAAGCATATTAATAGGCTTAAAAAATATATATAGGACTGAATTTTTCAGATGGAGGGGTTTCCCTTCTGGCCGCCTGAACAGTCTCTGTCTGCACCGCATCCATTTCACACTTGAATGAGCTTCAGTGGGCTGCAGGCAGGACGTCTGCCCCTCACTTGGGAAGAACTCCCACCGTGGAGAGCTGCCGACCAATCCGATTGGCCGCCAGCTCTCCAGTCACTGCAGCAAGATTTGCAGTGGACTAAAGGTGAACTTCAAGAAAGTGCCTGAGCCTAAGTCCTGGGACTGGAGGGCAAGGTAAGTTTAAGGGGCTCCGTGGTGGGAAGGGGAAGGCCTGGAGGGGCACAAAGGGGGCAATCGGGGTGTCGGGAGAGAGGCTAGGGGGTGGGGGGAGGGGTGCGGGAAAGGGAGGTTCACCGGCCAACAGACCTTAAGGGGTGGGGGTGGGGAGCGGCCGAAGTCGGAAGGGGGCTTCTGAAGTAGCCGCCCTCCCCCCTACCCACTTTCCCGCCCGAGCTCTAAGCCCGTTCATTTTCAGGCCTCCCTTATGCCAGGTAAACCTCCCACCAGCCTAAAAATTGAGGCTGGGCAAGAAACGGCCCTTAAGTAGTCAATAATTGGCCACTTAAAGGCCTCAACTGGGGCAAGGGCAAGTGTCTTGTCCGAGGCCTTGTCCACCCCAGTGTAAAATCGCTGCGAGGTCAGGGCGGATGGGAACCTGGAGGGAATTCCATTCCTTCAATTTCAAGCCCCCCCCAACCTAAAAGCTGGCTGGCAGGGAGGCATGAAGTTCAGATCCTAGTGTTTTTTTATTACTCCCTTTGTTTTTCTCTCCGTTAGGTAATTTCACTGGCTGGATAACAATTGTTCCTCAGATGGACAAACTGCTGCCAGGCCAATGGCTCTTTGAAGTGGCATCTTTGTGACAAAGTGCTTAGCCTCCACTTAACCCCATCAAAATCTATCTGAGGTGGTGAACTCGGTTAGAACTAGTTTTGATCACCTAGACAGAGAGGAATTTCCCAGATTCTATCCCCCCCACCCCCAAATTGGCCCTGTATTGTGGGTATGAATTCAAGACCCACCACACTCTGCTGTTGTAAATGTTCCATCTTGAAGCAAAGACAGAACTTGTATTTATATAGTGCCTTTCAAAACCTCAGGACGATCCAAGCACTTTACAGCTAATAGAGTACTTCTGAAGTGTTGTCACTGTTGAAATGTAGGAAAACAGGGAAGCCAATTTGCATACAGCAAGCTCCCACAAACAACAATGTGCTAATGACTCGATCATCTGTTTCAGTATTGTTGGCTGAGAGATAAATATTGGTTAGGACACTGCGGAGAACATCCCTGCTCTTCTTCAAAATAATAGGGCCATGGGATCTTTTACGTCCAGCTGAGAGGGAAGATGAAGCCTTGATCTAACATCTCTTCCAAAGGACAGCACAGCGCTTACTCAGTAATGCACTGGGAGTGGCAGCCTGGATTATGTCTTCGAGTATCTGGAGTGGGCCTTGACCCCACAACCTTCTGAATCAGAGGCAAGAGTACTACCCACTTAGCCACAGTTGACAACTTCAGATTTCAAGCATCTATATAGTATTTTGCTTTGTTTAATGCCAAAACTGATCTTGCTGATTGAAGGTTAATAGATCAAATCCTTCTAACTAAACAGATGCTCTCTATACTACATAACTATGTAACTTTCTTTAAAATTGTTGTTTGAATTTATAATATCCTTCCCTCCTTTTCAAAAAGTAGTGACTCATGTTGTGACATGGCTTCCTGAATAGCCTTCTGATCTCTCACTCATGAATGAATCTCAGCCGTAATTGTTTGATATGCTTATTGATGAACAAACTTGAGCCTGATCTTTTCCTCATCTGATTACATTATGAATCATAAAATGGCCATCAGGAGCAGAAGCTCTGATGATCTTAAAGAAAAATCTTCTGCCCCTTTCGCCCCCTTGCCCATTGTAGTGCTCGAACCGATAGGCAGAAATCAGGTAATGCAATACACACTTAAAAGGGCCTGGGCCCTTTCCCTGCCATTGTAGCCCAGTATCATAGCAGTATTCTATTTGATAAAAATGATCATTTTGAAAGAATGTCACAATTACTCTCTTTTAAAAGGCAGGATTATCATTACCTTGCATTCTCTTGCAAATTAGCGTGGGAGTCCAAGCTGCAAATTGTAATGGGGAGAGAAAAGTAAAACCGGACTTTGTAACGTTTTGGAACTGGAACGGTCAACTCTTTTTAATACCCTGTGATGGGGCTGCTGCTGTTATTAGTTGTGTAGCGATGTTTCCAGCCTGCTCTCACTGTCCCTCAATTTGAAAATTGGTTGCCAGGTGTCCTCAATCAGATGACTGAGTCTTGATAAGGTATAATCAAATTTAAATTTTCCCAGACTGTTGCATTTGTGTTATGCAGTGAAACATGCTTATTATCACATCATTTTATATCATAATCTGATTATCATAGAACTTCAAAATGGCAAACCATTTTCAATTAATTTCCCTATAATTTAACCCAATTTATGTTATGATAGAGCACATTCAAAGCTGCACGACCTCTCTCAGTTTTTATTTATTTTTTTATATTATTTTGAAAGTGTTCCTCAAAATAATTGCCTCCTGCAAAAAAAAAAGCCAGAATTTTTTTTGAAGATGTATGAATTCATATAATAATATGTCATGGTGTTTCATGGCTGGATTGATTGAGTGCATTTACAGTGAACAGAAGGAAGCTTAGTGTTTGCATCAGGTAGGTAGGTGATTGTTTGGAGCTGTGTGTATTTGGATGGCTTCTTTTTTAGGTGAGTTAACATCCTATACCTTTCCTTGTTTGATCATGAGGGAGCTCAATTATATAAACGAGAGGTTGTTCAGTTTTATGAAAATATAATTGCACTTCATTCTGTACGAATATAATTTAAATTACGGTTCCCCCCACACTCTTTACCCCCCCCCCCCCCCCACATCACCACCACCACCACGATGTCAGTGCAACTTTTGCAAGTGATGTTTTGGCAGCCACACGAGTCTTGCAAAAGCATCAAGGGTATATTAACACATCAAAATGAATGGATTTCTAATGGCTAGAAAACATGTAATTTGGAAGAACTCAATAATTTTGGGATCAATCAAAACTGAAGAAACTTTAGTAAGTCTGCAACTTTACTAAATACAGCTTTATTGAAACATTGGCGGATGAAGAATTAACCCGTTAACTGTATGTTCTTTTAAAGAAGTCGGTGTTTCAGTACAAAACGTGCGGTTATTTATCGTGCAGTTCTGTGAACATTCTAGAATTATTCGATGTTTAAAGACCAGCCTTTTTTTTAAATAAAACTGAAGAAAAGGCGAAACTTCAGATTGTTGTGAAACAGTCAGCCATGAAAACTGAAACCGTTTTCGTAGTTGAGTTATAAAATATATTTCACTTCTGCTTACCAAACTGATTTGAAGAACTTTCAGTTCAAACGAAGCATTAACCACATAGGAGGTGCTAATACTTTACTGTTTAATATACCTACACTCAATCAGGATTGATACATACAAGAGTTAGCTGATTGGCATTCCTCCGGTATAGGCATTCTTGTGAATAGGGATCAGGATTCAAAGATGCTAATTAATGAGTGTTGAATTGGACCTGTAACATTGCATCAGAAGAAATTATTATTTAATAAAATATAGCCGAAATCTGTACCTGATCAGAATGATTTTGTTTTTCAGTTTGGGGGAATTATGCAGGGATCTATATTTTTGCATCAGCTTTATCTTCAAAGAACATCCAGATATTGTGTGGTAATTAAGATTAAAATCTGGAGGCATAAATGTCTGGATAATAGGTCATCTTTACCTTTTGGTTTTTTTCATGTGTGTTGTCAGTACAGTTTACTGCAGCTTGAGATGCTAAGGGACATCATACTATTACATGCTTGTGTGAAGACTTAATATTCTCACGCAGTTTTTAATTGGAAGTTTAGATAGCTTACCTTTGAAAAATTAATTCATTGTCTTTATCTACTTTTAAAAAAAATTATTTTATAATTTCTGCTGTGGCTTGAGAAAGACAAACTGTGGAAGTTATGATTAAAAATGTCTGGACTGTCATCTTTAAAGGACAGATCTAAAATACCATGTTTTGAAAATGACATTATTAAAATAGTGGAAATTACACGTTGGTTATGAAAAAATGTTTTGAGAAGATTCGTGAATCTTGTACTTGCAGTTTTTCAGGAGATGAAGTTAATGACTGATTAACAACAGCAATTAAAAGATGAGAAAAAGGCATATAATTAAAATTGCAGCACTTGCTTTGTCAAGTAAGCGTGTCATCTATTGTATAGTTGTTAAAAGCAAAAGGAAAGAAACCAGCATTTAATTTAGTCTCGTTTTAAACAGGAGACTGATAATTTGCCTGTAGATGCATGCTTGAAGGTTGTAACTCATGTTTAACCGAGGCTGTGTCATTAGAAGTTCACAGCCATGTATTTTCTGTTGACAGTCATCGACAGCGAATATTTGGCAGTCAGAAGTAATTTAACTTAATTAATGGGATGCATATTTGATGGAGGAATAAAATATTCAAGCTCAGCAAAGTGGAAAAAGGAAAGATTTAGTGGGAGTAAAAGGTTGAAGAATGTAATTTGTGCATTCATTTTGCTGCTCAGAATTATGAATTGTCTAATGGTGATATAAAAGCCTAGCTGATTCTTAGATGGAAATGTGCTATCCCTTAACAAATAAAGCCATCAGAGTGACAGTCTATGATTAAATTGATAGTGGGGGTAAGTTCACGGTAAGAAACGTTACACTGTATTTGAAATCTATTCCGAATAAAAGTTGACCCCCAAGATTTGGAACATTCAGTATATATTTTTAATAGTATTATTATTCTGCTGTTGAACCAGACTACTGTAAGTTAATGCAGTGCCCTTAATCTTCCATGGCACAATTTAATTGGCTTCTCGTGGAAATAGATTATTTCGTGATGAAATTGCTTTGTAATTTGATAGTGGAGAAAGTGACACCTGCTTTTAACACCTTGAACAATTGAACTTAGTGCTGTCCTGACAACTTAAGGATATAATAAATTCTAAGAAGTGTGAGCCAAAGCGCATTTTTTGTTGATTTGTATATACTGAATAGGACACAGAAATTGAATTATGAATTGTAATATTATGTGGGCTTATTTTATACAATCTTTCTGTTTTTGTACCTTAATCTATATTGTGCACTTACCAGGGATAAAGCTAACAATTTAATCAATGTTTAGAAAGAAAGATGTGCATTTATGGTAGAGCCTTTCACAACTTGGGACATCGCAAAGCACTTTACAGCCAATGGAGTACTTTTGAAGTGTGGTCGCTGTTGTAATGTATGAAATGTGACAGCTATTTTGCACATAGGAAGCTCCCACAAGCAGCAGTGTGATGATGACCAGATAACCTGTTTTTAATGCTGATGTTTGCGGGATAAATGTTGAGCAGGACATTGGGGAGAACTCCCCTGCTCTTCTTTGAAATAGTGCCTAGGGATCTTTTACCGAGGGGACAGATGGAGCTGGGTTTGATGTCCCACCTGAATGACACTGCAGCACGCCCTCAGTACTGGCACTGAAGTGTCAGTCCAGCATGTCCTGCAGGAGTGTAGAGTTTGTCCATTGCTACCCTTGAAATGCAAAACACTTAACAAAATGTTATAGAGAATGAATATAATTCGCAGTATTACACTAGAAAAGGTAAGCTCCTGTCAATAGTGGTATAGTGTTTAGCAGATAGTGTCCATTATCATCATGGATCAGTATGTTAATATTTAATCCATTCGAAGGACGATAGAGGCAGAAGTTTTTTTACAAAATGTCCAACTGAGTCAGCTGCCAATGGAAAATGCACACTCTATCAAACAGCCAGTAGTGGGAATGGGAGGAGGCCATATGGCCCCTTGAGTCTGTTCTGCCATTCAATTAAGTCATGGTTGGTCTGAATCTTAACTCCACTTATCTGCCTAGGTTCCATAACCCTTGATATCCTTGCCTGACGAAAATTTACCCATCTCAGTCTTGAAATTTTTAATTGACCCCCCATCCTCCACAGCTTTTCCAGAGGAGTGAACAGAAGGTTGACCCACTGGAAGTTGTGCAAAGTTGACCTGCAGACGGTGTAGATGGACAGACCCTGCTAAGTTTCGAACTACTGAAGCACGATGTCGATTTAAAAACACCCTGACCTGTTTTCCCTTTCCCCAAAATGTATTGTGCAATGCATTCAACCCTGTGTATATGTGAATAAGTCCAACCAGGAACCACTATAATTCACAATTCTTAAAAACTTTGCTGATAGACGTTGCCATTGAGTGTTTTGAAATGACTGGTCCAGAAGGTAGTCTTTCTTATCTGTTGACAAAACACTGAGTTTCTGAGTATGCAACATTTGAGTGTAAATGGAAGTCTTTTGCTGCAGTGAGCCAGTTCAGCATTATTGGTGCAGTTTCCTGTTCAGTAAAGCTGGACGTGGTGCTTATCTCTCCAACTGACAATTTATAGGCTCCCGTTTGTCTTGAGCGTCAGCTGTGCCTCAGTGGGTAGCACGCTTGCCTCCTGAGTCGGAAGGTTGTAGGTTCAAGTCCCACTCCAGGACTTGAATACAAAAAAATTACTCCAGTGCAGAACCAAGGGAGTGCTACACTGTCAGATGTGTGGTTTTCCAGATGCGACGTTAAGCTGGGGCCCTGCCTGCCCCCTCAGGCAGACATAAAAGATTCCATGAAACTTTGAAGAAGAGCAGGAGAGTTCTCTCCAGTGTCCTGGCTAATATTTTTCTCTCAATAGGCATAACAAAAACAGGATGTCTGGTCATTATCACATTGCTATTTGTGGGAGCTTACAGTGTGCAAATTGGCTGTCCTGTTTCCTGCATTTATAACAGTGACTACACTTCAGAAGCACTGCATTGATTACAGAGCACTTTGAGGTGTCCGGTGGTTGTGAAAGGTGCTATAGAAATGCAAATCTCTTCTTTCTATACTGTACCCAACTGCTGGGGGATACCAGAAGGGGGGGTCAGAACCAGTTGATTCTTCTTGGTAGTTTTCTTCTCGTCTAATGGATGAATGCTGGAACCTGTTCTGCATCCTGATGTTGGGGCTCACATTATGGAGATTTATTGGATGGAAATGCACTTCCTAACACAGAGCCATTTAATAACTTGTAGTTTCTATGATCCTAACCTCCTCTCACTTAAGGTTGATAGACTGACGGTAACTTTTTTTGGCACGCTGTACAGTTCTGAACCGTTGCCTAAGATTGTGCTTAAGTTCGACTTGGCTCGGAAAATTGTGGCTACTGCAGTTTCTTCCTCACGGCGTTCAAATTATGGTGTTTGATGACGATGTTCAAATATATCTTCTCTAGACAAGGACCCTTAATGAACAGATGTTAGAAAATTCACTTCAAAACATGCCTGGTAAAGCTACAACCCAATTCTACTCATTCAAGAGTCACTCCTTGAACTAGTATATGGAGGATTTCTTCAAGGCAGTAATGTGGAACAGTCCGCTTACTTTGACTAAGCCTTTTGACTTGACTTGACCAATCCAGCTGATGGTTGCTGCTGTACGGTACAGCAATGCCTCTATTCTAAAATTCTCATCCCGCAATCCGCCAAGATCTCTGTGTTCCTCCAACTCTGTCCTCTTGCGTATCCCTGATTTCCATCCCTTCATCATTGGCGGCCGTGCCTTCAGCTGCCTCAGTCCTAAGTTCTGGAATCCCCTCCCTAAACCTCTCCGCCTCTTTCCTCCTTTTAAGATGCTCCTTAAACCTACCTTTTTGACCATCTGCTCCATTATCTCCTTATACGGCTTGGAGTCAAATTTTTTTTTGATAATTGCACCTGTGAGACACCTTGGAACATGTTACTATGTTAAAGGCACTTTATGAAAGCAAGTTGTTATTCTCTGAGCCAGTCAGAAATAGGCTCAGGGCCATATTCTTGTGTTACATTATATATCCGTTATCCTTTGCAAGATGTTTAACTCCGACACGTAAATTGTCTTCCTTCCTTGACCTTGGCCTGAATTTTTCCCGCGTCGGCGGGAGTGGACGATCGGCTCCGCGCTGCCATTTTATGTGGGCCGGCCAATTAAGGCCCGTCCGGCGTGACACTTGAGCGGTAATACTCAGCACTACCTGTGCAGGCGGGGGGAGGAGGGAGAGTTGGGGCCAGCGCTCTATTGTGCATGCGCGCGAAAGAGCGCTTCAATCTCCCTGAGGCATGAGCTACCTCAGGGAGAATGAAGCGCTTTTGAAAAACATAAATAAATGGATTGAAAATTTAATTAAACGTGTCCCCTCATGTGACTGAGATGGGACATGTTTTTTTATATTTTAGAAAATTTTAAAATTTTTAATTTTAGGAAACCTCATCCTGCCCGTGGATGAGGTTTCCTGAAAAACGCAAAGGCCGCCTTGGCCTTTTCGCCTGCCCCCCCGCCAATCGTAAAGCTGGACGGGCAGTGTCAACAATGACATTGGTTAATTCATTAATGGCCTTAATAGGCCTATCGGTTATTGGCGGGCGCGCAGCCGATTTCCGCGCGCGCCTGCCGAACGAAACATCGCGAGACGGCGCGATGATGTCGGGACGCAAGCCCAACGTCATCGCGTGTCATTTTACGGGCCCACCCCCGCACGCCGACTGTAAAATCCTGGCCCTTAGCTTTCCTTTCTGATCTGGTGCAGTTTGGAGTGATTTAGCCTTTTTGTTGATTTACGGTCAGTGGACCCAACCAATGATTGGGGCATCCTGGTACCTGCAATACAAGAAAAAAACACATCCAGCCTCTGGGTCGGTTTTGTTTGGAGCATTGTGTGTAACGATATGATTTGCTTTGTAAATAATGTAGAGTGTGAACGTGTTATAGCCAATGACTCCTTCTTGCACTTTACTACACGATTGTGTTTTAATGGATGGGGGTGTGGTGTGGAGGAGCTGCAAATATTTTTTGTGCCCGGGTTCCCAAGTATTTTTAATCTGATTGCAAATGCTGTCACCTCGGCACAGAATAAAGCCTTGTTGCAGAGTTATAGGGTGCGGCAGCTTGGGGAATTTAATTTCTGTTCATTAAATAAATCTGGAATTAAAAAGCTGGCATTAGTAATGGTGGCCATGTAACTACTGGGTTGTCATCATAATCCATCTGGTTCACTAATGTCCTTCAGGGAGGGAAGTTTACAGTCCTTACCTAGTTTGATCTGTATGTGGCTCCAGACCCACAGCAATGTGGTTAACTCTTAATTGCCCTCTGAAATGGCCTAGCAAGCCACTCAGTTGTATTCAAGAAGGCGGCTCACCACCATCATCTGAAGGGCAATGAGGGATGGGCAATAAATGCTCATCTTGCCAGTGACGCCCACAACCTATGAATGAATAAAGAAAAGTTGAGAAGATCAATTGACTACTGTTATTTTCTCTTCCGCCCTCAACACCCCCCACAGAGCTCTTTGAGACATCTCTATAAGAAAATACCCATAGAAATACTAAGACTCGCACCAGAGAAAGTCTCAAGAGCTCGACTTTTGACCTGCACTCGGTTAACTGACCTCATCAGCCAAGAGGAATGGTGGATAATTTCTTGGCCTTTCCCTGCAGTGTTGGGCACAGGTTCTCGAAAGCACAAGGGGAAAGCCTATGTTGGCCTAAATCCTGAGAGGTTATACCCATCAGGAAAGGCTGAACAGGCTGGAGTTCTTTTCTCTAGAAAAGAGAAAACCGAGGGGTGACCTGATGGAGATCTTTAAAACTATGAAGGGGTTTGATAGGGTAGACAGATAAGATGTTTCCATTTGTGGGGAGACCAAAACTAGAGGCCATAGATATAAGACAGTCACTGATAACTTCATTAGGGAATTCAGGAGAAATGCCTTGACCCAGAGAGTGGGAAGGATGTGGCTCTCGCTATCACATGGAGTGGTTGAGGCAAATAATGTAGTATCAATGCATTTAAGGGGAAGCCAGGTAAACACATACGGGAGAAAGGATTTGAAGGATATGGGGATAAATTTAGATAAAGAGGGGTCAGAGAAGGCTCATGTGGAGCATAACACTGGCCACTGAAGATCAGTTCGGCCAAATAGTCAGTTTCTGTGTTGTACATTCTATGTAATTTGAGGTGGTAATTAGGGTCGTGCAACTTGTCTCATCACACATGAGCTAAAGAGGGGATGAACCCAGCTGGAAATAGTGCACAGGTGGATTTTGTGTGGGAAAAGGATGAGGCTTTCTGTGGTGCTCTCTGCTATCAAGTGATCTGTTGGCCATTGAGCCAAAATATCTGTGTGGTTTGGATCCTCAGCGTTGAGTTGGCAGTGTGGGGTTTTGTGCCTCTCAACAGGGCTGCCTTTGATGCTAGAGTATTTCCCAGGGCATTTCCAGTGATGGGCGGGGGAGTAACGCTGCTGAGGGTTGAGATCAAGCAGGTTGTTACAAAGGAGCAGATGAGCCTAGTTATATCGGATGTTGCTATGCTTAATGCTGACACTGAATCCGCCAGATTCCATGACAAACCCTGGACCAGAGTCTTATTCCCATGGGAGCACAGGTTGGCGAAGCTGACAGAGTGGTCAGTGCATCTCTGATTTGGGGCTTCTGCCTTTTACCAACCATTATCTCCAGTGGGTTACCATTAATGTGTGACAGTGCGGTGAGCTTGCTGCTGGGCTGGGGGCGGGGGGTGGGGGGGGTGCCGAAGAAGTGGGAACCGCCATGTTCTGTAGAACCCCAACATCTTCACCTCAAATCACTTCATCGTATCTCCGCCCATCGGCCAGCAGACGTAATGTGCTAATAGCAAATTGGACATCAGCTTGAAAATAGAGAAAAGAGCTGGAAAGAGCAGGGGGGGGAAGCTGGACAAATTGAATAGCACTTTCAGAGAAGCAGAACAGTGGGCCTGATGGCCTTATTTTGTATAGGATGATTCAACATTAGAAAATAATATATAAAATCTCACTTTATTCATTTCCAACACAAAGTCTTGCATTAATACAGCACATTTCACACCCACAGGACCTCCCAATGCACTTTACAGCCAATGAAACACTTTTTTGACAAACCCCTTCATAATATTTTGTAATGTAGGAAACGCGGCAGTCAATTTGTGCACAGAGAGCTTCGTCAAGCAGCAATGTGATAGTTATTAAATAATCTGTTTGAGGGATGTTGGTTGGGGGATAAATATTGGCCAGGACACCGGGACAAAACCTCCACTACTCTGGCTCTTTGAAATAGTGGCCACCTGAGCGGGCGGACTTTCTAACTCCTCACCCGAAAGACAGCACCTCCAGCATGGCGGGGCTCCCTCGGGCACCCGAAACCTAGATATTTGTGCTTCCGAGTCTGGAGTGGAAACTTCAACCCACAACCTCTGACTTGGAGGCGAGAGTGTTACCCCACCCCCCGAGCCACCACTGACATCAAAAGGACCTGGCCAGGTAATTTTGGGCCCTTAATGCGCCCTTTAGAATTGCAGCTGGTCTGTGAAATTGTGCTGAACATCCCTTTTTAAATTTGCTTTTGAACATTTGCTTACTACCTTGCAATACCAAGCAGAGTTACAAAACTCAGAAGAATACCTCCCGCTCTCTAATGTATTCATAAGTTCAATTTGAAAAATGCCTGCTTTGAACAAGTAAGATATTTTGATACATTTATTAGCAGATGATTTTTTTTTTTGTTCATTAACATTTTTTAAAAATTCATTTATATACATGTGTTGTTCTAAAAGAAATCCAAGTCACCAAAACTATTAGACACTCTTATCTTTAAAGGGTGGACTGGCTATTTAGATCTGGCATAGTGTTTAGTTGGCCAGGTTTAGATTTAGCTGAGCTCAGCCAAGGCCAGCTCACTAACCCCTAGTTTTAATTCTTTGAAAACAAGAAGCATTTCTGATCCCAAATTTATGAATTCTGCCCAAAAAGAAAGAGCTTGCATTTGTACAGCACTTTTCACCAGGTCAGGACATCTCAAGAGGCTCCACAGTCAACAAAGCACTTTTTTTGAACTAAGAGCCACAGTTATAATGCAGGAAACGTGGCAGTAAATCTGTGCACAGCAAGCTCCCACAATGATCAGATCTGATCTAATCAGTATTTCATCCATCCAGCGTATCCTATGGTGTTGCTGTTTCTACCATGAAAAGTTTGCGCCAATTTCTGAAACTCAACACTTGGGGTTAAATCTCCTGTACTGGAGAAGAATTGTGTCCCGACTTCTATTTTGAGGGCTTTCGTTTTTTTTTCTCTCTCGCTCTGTGATGAGATTGTTCAACAAGTGAAACTGACCTTGGGCTCCATGTAGGACATTTCCATACAGTGACTGGTTTTCTGGGTAGAATTATGAATTAGTCACCGCATAATTGCAGCTTCTTTGTCTATTGCCACTGAGTTGCATATTGATACAAATTGACAAACGTTTCAAAACAGTGGGTTGTAAATAATAATTTGATATGGTTTTTAGGTGTTTAGATGTATTATTACGATGCGCTATGGGAAGCTTAGACCTTTCTGATCCGTGTATTAGCATTGTAAAAAAACACCTTATCTGTGGATGATTGCATATGATTAGTCAGCAAATTCATTGCATGTTGTGGTTAATATCCTAGGTTAGTAAAAAGGTGCCAAGCTAATTACTTATTTACCTATTGTATATTCGCTGCAGTTAATTACACACGCTTTTTTTTCTTTATTCTTTCATGGGATGTGGGCATCACTGGCAAAGCCAGCATTTGTTACCCATCCCTAATTGCCCTTGAACTGAGTGGCTTGCCACACCATTTCAAAGGGCAGTTAATTGGTGTGGATCTGGAGTCACATGTAGACTAGACCAGGTAAGAATGTCAGATTTCCTTCCCTAAAGGACATTGGTGAACCAGATGGGTTTTTACCGCAATTGACAATGGTTTCATGGTCATCATTACTGAGACTAGCTTTTCAATTCTAGATTTATTAATTGAATTTAAATTAATGCCATGATGTGGATTTCAACCCTCGTCCCCAGAATGTTATTAGCCTGGGCCTCAGGATTATTAGTCCAAAGACATGTTCACTATGCCACTGTCTCTCCCCAAGACTTTAATAACAGCAACTGCAACTTGCATTTATATAGTGCCTTTAACATAGTAAAACTGCCCAAGGTGCTTCACAGGTGTGATTAACAATCAAAATTTGATGCCGAGACACATGAAGAGGTATTAGGGCAGGTGGACAGAAGTTTGGTCAAAGACGTAGGCTTTAAGCAGTGTCTTAAAGCTGGAGAGAGAAATAGAGAGTTTGAGAGGGTTATGGAGTGAATTCCAGAGATCAGGGCCTAGCAGCTAAGGCATGGCTGTCAATGGCAGATTGACAGGATTGGAGAAACACAAGGATCTGTGGGTCTTGTGAGGTTGGAGGAGAATACAGAGACAGGGAGGCACAGGGCCATGGAAGGATTGAAAAACAATATGAGAATTTTAAATTTGAGTTGTTGCCGGACTGGGAGCCAATATAGGTTCAATAATAATGACTTGCGTATTTTGTAATTACTCTAAGCTAAAAGGATATGGATTAAATCTTCAGCTGTCTAGACCCTAAGCTCTGGAATTTCCTCCCTAAACCTCTCCACCTCTCTACCCGATTAATACAGTCACAAGAACAGGTTTGAAGGAGTTGTGGAGGGAAAAATATATATTGTTGAGATGCAGTCATTAACCTAATAGTTCTTCAGCTTCAGCTATGTGTGTTCGTTAAATTCCCCTGTTGCTTCCTTCAGTCAGATATATCGACTTAAAATTCCTGATGAACTATAATCTTTATTATTGAATATATGATGCATGTATAATTTTACATTGACGTGGAAATTACAATCTAGCAATTGTCATTTTTCATGTGAAATTATCGAAGCACTTCTGAGTTGAGCATAATCTGATAAATAGCAACTCCTGGCAACCTAGTGCTGTTCCACTGGAAACCCCACTGTGCCTCCACTGTCGGGAGCGACAGAAAATTTTGGGAGTCAGTGGCTTCAATAGATACAGAAAGGAAAAGCTTGCCTATGCCTAATATCCTTGCCTTCCTGTATTTTAATTTTTAATATCCTTGGGTAACTTTTTCAAGTAGATGTTAAGTTATAGATACTAAGGGTAGCTGAAACAACTTCAGCTATGTTGGCTTAGGTTTTGGGGTTGTAATGACGCTAAACCTGTTAACATTTGCTGTCATTAATCTGAAACTGTCAGCAACTTCGAGCGTCAGCACATATGCAGTTAAACCCAGAAATCCAGAAGTTGCTGTCAGAGATTCCCCCCACTCCTCTACAGGATGAGCCGTTCAAGTCTTCACAGTTGTTAATCAATTAGACATCACTGAATTGACCTGAACTTCCACTTCTTACACTACTATTCTAGCTGTAGAAAACCTTGAAAAAGTTACACATTGAATGAGGTGTAACTGGGTTTTTAACGACATACTAACTTCATAATTACCCCTGAACAACCTCCTGGCCCTGAAAAACTAATTTTATTGTTTAGAATGTCAAATTTCTCAATTCCATGACTTTCATAGATTTTTAAAGTTTTGTTTGATATTTCACCATCTACTTTAATGCCATGTGAATGTCCCAATCTTTATTTCACTTTCTGTTTTAAAAAAATATATTAAAAAGTGAATGATTAAACCTGCTTGTTACTTCCTGATTTGCTGTCTGTGAGAATTCTTCAATATGATTGGCAGTTTCCCCTTTTTGATGACATCACTGCTGCTGCACACCTGCCGATCCCCTAAAGCTGTGCCAGATTCAAACTAACATCGGGAAAGATGAAATCCATGCCACTGGGATCGCTAAATGACTGCAGGCAGCTTTCTTCCAGGTCACCAGCGAGCGCTGTCACTTTGCCACTGACCGCAAAATACAGGCCAATCCATCCTGGGATGCAGATTAAAGTTCTCAGTCACTCTCACTGGTTCAGATGCTAAATAAGCAAATGCCATTCAATTTAAAAAAAAAACACGCTGGAAAGACATAGCAAAAGAGTCGTCATCTGTAAAAGGGTGGGGCCCTTTTCCTTTATGGATTTGTCAAAATTATTATTTTTTAAAATCTGTTTGAAACAGATTAACAACATTTGAATTGTGCTTTTAGATTTTGGGCACTTCCAGTTTTCTGCTTTTTAACGACTTGTTAGTCACAGCTTTGCAGTTTCTAAAGAAAAACTATTTTTCATACCTAATGGATACGTTTAATGCAGCAATCCGTTTTAGAGAAGTTACCATGGCCGGGATTTTTCTGGTGGTCGGGTGAGCTCGGGAGCAATGGGAAAGCCGGTCGCCGTCCGTGAGCGGGCTCCGACCGCGATTTCACGCCGGTTGCCCAACTAATGGCTAGCTAGCGTGAAGCGCGCTCGGTGCTGCCAGGGTGGGGGGCGTGAGGAGCACCAGAGCTTAAGTCCGCGCGTGCGCACAGTAAAAGCTCTGCGCCTCAGGGAGCTGAAGAGTTTCCAAGTAAAAAAAATAAAGATATTGAAAATGTGGAAAAAAAAAACATGTCCCTGCTCGTGTGACTCTGTCCGTAAGGTTGGATGGGCAGCGAAAAATTTCATTTAACATTTTAGCCAGCGAGCAAATGTGGTGATTCTCAAACTTTTTTGCCTGTGGACCATTTAAGGCAGGACAAAAGATCTCTCCCCACCTACTTTTGCTTCCCATCATCAGAAAAACTCATCAGAATTAATGAGAACTTAGGGAAACCATAAATATTTCGCTGATTTTTCCCTACTAAATCTAATAAATTTATGTCCATTATTTATTTAAATTAAATATCATTAGTAAATTATTAACTCAGGCCAGAAACAAAAGTATAGATATTTTCATATTGTAAACATTAAAACTAGAGAGCACATTTGCTTGAAATATTCTAATGTGTGTTATAAAAGCATCACAATAATCTGCTGAGAAACTACTCCTGTGTTAAGCAAATGAAATCAGCAGTGACATAAATCTTGCTTATAAAACGACGTTCGCAATTACGACAACTCGTGCTGCACACGTGGGAGCCTAGGCTGGTTTGTGATGTCGCTCGTGTGGTGGGAATGAGGGTTATGACCTGCTCTCTTGTATGGCCTTGGCCTTGCGGGTTAGTGACTTGTACTTTGGACTAGCCTGTAGACCACCCCGGAGGACACTCAAAAGACCACCAGTGATCTGCTGGACCATGCTTTTGAGAAGCACTGAGCTCCCTGATTGATTAAATCAACAATTCCCTTGCAAGTAAAGCATTGGCCACCAGGTGGCACCTGGTCACTGCTGTTCTGCATGACCATGCTCTCTCCGTCTGAATGGCCAACTCGATTTTCTAAATGGAAGATGCCGTGTGGTTAATTGATCAAGTGTCCTGATCACATTTTGTCATTTCTGTTATGTTGCAATGATAGAGAAATAATTGTTCAAAGTTTTGGTGAAAAATAAATGGAAGACAGTGGAATTTTTTTTTTCAGTTTACTTTATAGAAGATACATTATCAATACTGCTCTAATTACGCTCATCTAATCTTTTAAGTATTTGATTTTAATAATTGGTAATTATGAAGGTGAACAGCATCCTAGTACTTATTAGTGACTCCTAATACAGTCGCCTTATTGCTGTGTAAAATTAGTCTTGAAAGATGAGAGTGATGGTGCAGGGCCCAGCCCCTCTCTTTGGGAACTGTGCTGAGGCTTATTGAATCTGCACAGAGTGAAGCAAATAACAATCCATGTCATTCTTGTGAGTGTTTCCTTTCTCACAGTTCAACACCGCCCCCCACCCCCCAAAAAAAATTGCATTTAATTCACTTAATAAATCTATAGAGGGAATCGGTTGGCACAGTGGATTATGTAGAATTTTACAACACAGAAACGGGTCATTCAACTTGTGTTCATGCTCTGCATGAGCCTCTTCCTATTCCTCCTTATCGCTCCCTATCGGCGCAACTTTCTGTTCCCATCTTTCTCGTGTGTTTATCCAGCTTCTGCTTAGATGTCACCCCTTTATTTCAGGGTCTTCGGTTCAGCGTCTCCTCTTTTTGCTGATTACATCCTCCTTCAACCCTGCAATATCTCTGCACCCCCCCAAGTTGAGTCTCTTGCATGTTCCCTGATTTTAATCGCTCTACCATTGGCAGCCATACCTTCAGCTTCCTGGGCCCTAATCTCTGGAATTCCTCCCTACAACTGCTCCCCTACCTCTCTCTCCTCTTTTAAGACGCTCCTTAAAACCTACCTGTTTGATCAAGGTTTTCGATATCTGCCCTAATCTCGCCTTCTGTGGCTCAGTATCAAATTTTGATTGATAACGCTCCTGTGAAGCAGCATGGGTTGTTTTGTTATGTTAATGGCACAATATAAATGCAAGTTGTTGTTGGACGCACAGGACAAAACTGCCCCTCGTTTGTCATGAATTGCCAATCTCATTGTACTGAAATGTAAAACCATGGCCCTGTCTCCCTTCCATGCGGACTTGAAAGATCCCATAGCCACTATTTTGAAGAACAACAGGGGAATTCTCTGAGATTCTCCAGTATTTATCCCTCCACAAACATCATTTCATTTTTGTTTTAAAAAAGACGATCTGATCATTATCACATTGCTGATCGTGGGAGCCTGCGGTGCACAAATTGGCTGCTGCCTTTCCCACAACACTTGAAAAGTACCTCGTTGGCCGTAAAGAGCTTTGGGACGTCCGGAGGTTGTGCAAGGTGCTATAGGAATGCCAACTTCTATGGATGAACCAGAGCTTCAGCAGAGAGGGGAGATGTGTGTAACCTTTCAGCTGACAAGATAGGAGAGCCCAGGAGTATAGCAACTGGGTCTGAGCAGCTGAAACATTAGAAAAGCTGAGACTTCCCTCTGTCCGAAGGAGATACAGTTAAAAGGGGGGAAATTTTTCAGAATCCTGAGCAAATTCTTGGCATTGCAGCGTTTTGGCAGGTAAAGGAATCAGCAGCAGAAACAACAGTGATATTAGAAAAAATACTACACGTTTACTGAGGTTTTTAATTTGATGCTGTGAAATTCTTTATTGACCCTAAAAAGAAGAAACGCTTGCATTTATATAGCGCCTTTTATGACCACCAGACATCCCAAAGTGCTTTACAGCCAATTAAATACCTTTTGATATGCAGTCATGCTGTAATGTAGGAAACGTGGCAGCCAATTTGTGCACAGCAAGTCCCCACAGCAGCGTAATAATGGCCAGTTAATCAGTTTCATTGATGTCGATTGCGGAAAACACCAGGGGGAAAACTCTTCAGCCTAGTGCTGTGTGAAGTTTTACGTCCACCCAAGAGGCAGAGAGCGTCTTGCTTTCATGTCTTGTCTGCCTCCAGCAGTGCAGCATTCCCTCAGTAGTGCACGGGAGTGTCAGCCTAGATTTTGAGCCATAGCCTCTGGAGTGGGACTTGAACCCACAACCTTTTGACTCAGAGGCAAGAGTGCTACCCACTGAGTCATGGCTGACAGCATCAAATTAAAAAATACCTTTTTTTGATATCAAAAACACTTGTTAAATTAAAGCAATTTTTTCTTAAAATTATAACTTCTTTTAGACAAATGTTATAAATAATCTAATCTATCTTTGCTAATGACTTTTGTGATAAATAGTCTCCCCATCAGTTTGAATTCCTGATTGGTGCAGATCAGAAGTGGAGCCTCCTTTTGAAAGCAACAACTTATCGGACCTGGACTGTAAAATAACATTATTTTTTTTTAACCCTGTTTTCCATTTTTTTCCTGTCATCCCAGCCAGTAGAAGTGAAGGAACCCTTCACAAGGGACCACAGTGAGTTACCACAGTTGCTGCTACAGTTGTGAAAGGGTAAAATAACTCGAGTGCCACACTCGCAATGGTCCCTCAGGTGACAGAACACCAGCAAACAATCAAAAAGCCTATAATTGGTGTTGGCAGGCTGTACCAGTGAGGAGACACTTGGAAATCTCTTGTCTCCACCTAGGTGTTGGGTTTGTACCATTTCCGTTTACCTCGTTGTAACCCATTTCTGGCCTCAATGTACACAAAGAGGGGTATGTCTGTCGAGAGTGATTGCAAGTGTCATAAGCGGATCACACAGCTTGCCAAGGTGAAAGGAAAAGATGCAGAGGTTTTGTTGCGTTGGCTGAGGTGTTGCAGCAGTGCTCGTTTTCTGCATTCTGAATATAGACCAGGCATTTTTTGCAGAACAAAGCTTTAGTAAAGTGCAATGAGAACCTGATCTAATTATCTGATGTTTTGTGACCTGATGCAAATTATTAATTGTTTGTCCTCTTAATGTATATGTAATTGAGAAGTGATCTCACTGAAGCATATATCAACTTTGAGTATTTCTGAAAAAAAGAGACATGCTGTTGAAACTTTTCATCTTGCACTCATCAGGACAGGATTCGCAAGAATACCATGTGTTAAGGGAACAGAAATTTGTGATGCGTGCACAATGAGAAGCTTTGACAGGGTGTCTCTTTTTTCAGCAATACTCAATTTCTGTGCTACCAAATGACTATATATATATATATATATATATGTGTATGGGTATAACATATAATATATATATTTATATAAAAATTCTTAAGGGGCTTGATTAGGGTGGATGCTGACAGGTTGCTCCCCCCACTCCGGCTGGGGGAGTTGAGGGGCATGGGTCTAGAACTTAGGGGGTCACAGCCTCTGAATAAGAGGTCGCCCATTCAGGACTGAGATGAACAGAAATTTCTTCACACAGAGGGTTGTGGATCTTTGGAATTCTGCACCCCAAAGGAATGTGCATGCTCTGTTGCTGAGTATATTCAGAGATATTAAGGGATATAGGGAGAACACGGGAAGGTGTAGCTGAGGTAGAAAATTGGCCACAATTGTACTGAATGACAGAGCAGGCTTGAAGGGCTGAACAGCCTCCTCTTGCTGTTATTTCTTATGCCCTTATATATAAAGACAAGCAGATGAAGTGTAATTTTTTTACAGTGCACATTAAACAGCCACCTACATTAACTAGAGAGATCTTTATTAGGTTTTAAGATATGTGTTGTATTAGAAAGGAGCATTCTTTGCTGTATAAAGCGGTTTGCAAATTGATTCTAGACAGCTTCCATTGACTGAAGAGCTTTCAAGGTGAATGGAGCATCTTTCTACTGCACATCCCAAGTGTGTACACCAGGGAGCACCAGAACATGGATCTGGGTTATTCCTTGAAAAATATATTCCGCCCCCTCCTGCCTTTCAATTCGTTTCCTTTTGCCCTTTCTCTAGCTATTCTCCTCTTGATCCATCACCTAAGGGGGCAGGGGGAAAATTGATTTTTAAAAGGGGGAAAATGTTATTTTTAAAAGAAAGACCATCAAAAAAAAAACCAGAAGGAATGTTACAGATGGTCGGGAGGGGTGGTTGGTGGCGAGGAATAGATTTGGAAATTCTCAGGGAGTGAAAAACATTAGCCACAAGGGATAAAATGGGAAAATTACAGCTAAGTGATGAAGGAAAGTAAAATGAAGGTAAATTAAATGTGAAGGTTACAATAGAAAGATAAATAAAGGTGGTGAAAGAGTGAAAAGCCATTTTGCGCTTGCAGAAATTGTAAAATAACATGAACTGGTATTTCAAAATCGTCACATCCTATCATGAGATGTTTAGGTATTTTGTGTCACCTTGTTTTTACGTGCTATCAGTCATTTCCCGGAGCTGTATTGCCTCAACCATAATAATTGCTTTTATGTGGATGTACCTAATTAAATAATTTAATTGTTTTCTTTGCTTCACGACGGTAAGATCTTAAGCCACAATTTTCAAAATAATTGCAGCTGAAATAAAAGAAAGGTGAGGACATGAAGCATTTATATCCTCCGTTGAAAATCCACCTCTGTGTATTCTGAATTTTGTTGCCCCCTTGTGAATTATTGTCACTCCACTGAGCAGCGTCGTGTTGTTCTGTCCGGCCTTGCACACACATGAATATCTTTTTGTTTTGCCTTTATCCACAGTGTATTTGTCCCGTCACCTAAAGCAAATGGTTAATTGTAAAGTCAACAGCAGCCAAATGTCCTCACCACTGTACATCTTTTACAAGAGGACATTTAACACTGCCATTGACTGTACCTCTTGGTGTGTTGTGTTCGAATTTTTCTTGATTCGTGCCCGATTTTTCGTTTCCACGTGCGTTTAGTTAATGGAATTTGTTGGTGGGGTTTGAGGATATTTAGTCTAAAACGTCAGAACTTTAGTATGTATTGAAACACAAGTTTTTTTTTAACGGGAGAGTTGTCCTTAAAACAATGTTGTCAATGTAAAATAATGAAATATGCTTACCAGCGAAGGCTTAGAATGCAATTTGTAGCTTAAGAAGGTGGAATCTTGAGTCTTTTTACTGGTAACCAGCAGATGCAAAACATACAGGGCTGCGTAAGATTTTGAATAAAAAGAGATGAGGGAGTAGGGGAACACTTTTTAAGGGGGAACCGGGGGTTTGATCGTGTGGATAGATTTGTGACTCTAACTTGAGTTTAAGCTCTTAATCTGCAGTTTATGAATATACTGCTGCATGCGCTGATCCGCTTGTTTCCTTTGCAAATAACTTTCCAACTGGCTCCTTTGAGGGAAGCCAACCTTAACACTTGTGACGCTTTCCACTCTGCAGTGTCTTCTCTTGGTGGTGGTGGTGGTGGGGTGGGGGGGGGTCTGCAAATAGCAGATGATTGCAATTCCTAAGGGGAGTTCATTAAAGTGCCCTGTCAAATTTGTAGCTGCAGGGCCCACAGTGACCTAGGAGCTTGGGTTGCTGAAAGCTTGATGTTTGAGCAGAGAGTGGAGAACGCTTAGCTGACATGCAGACTTTGCCTTTCCTACATTGGGTGAGATTCAACAGTTTTACCTTGATCATTTGATAAAGTCTGCTTCCTCTCCCCTCTACAAGGCTACTTTCTATCTCTCAGTTATGGTGTGGTGGTTATCATGGAGGGACTTGGAGGCACTGTTCTGCATAACCTCTTCTCATTGACAAACTGTACGTTTTGTCATTTAATGGTATTTCTAGCAATGAAAAGAAAACTCTTGAGATATTGCCTTTCATCATCATTTGGCCTCCTGAATCGAAACCCCCTAGTTAAAATTTCATCTGAAGTGGACATTTCTTGAGGACTGAGGCATTTTTTTCTAGAGTTTTGTAGGTTCTCTTTGGGAAGAGAAGGTAAGGAGACTGACTGTTGTAAGGTTGTATGTTGTCTCATGAAGAGGTCTAGAGGCTTGTGTGGTTGAACAACAACTTTTATTCATAACACATAACTATATACATATATACAGGATAGATTCCTGACTAGGTGCTATCTTCATGCCGACTTCTATAAGAATCACCACTAAACTCTATTGCTCCCATGTGACTCTCTTCATCATAATGTAGGCGGTACTGTTTCCCCAGTCCCATTTTAACCCTTACACTCCAGACGACCTTAGTACTACACTGACCACAAGCACCTGTGACTATATTCGTGACTATCTTATTTCCCTTAGCAACAGTTTAGCATTGATGTACTGGGGTCTTGTGTTATGTGCTGGGTCTTATTAGAAATACCCTAACCAAGTTGGAAATGCAAGAGGTAAGAGGCGGTCTCAATATTCAGTGAGTTCAGACTTCAAAAAGTCTGTTATAGCTCCATGGGCAGCACCTTTGCTTCTGAGTCAGTAGGTTGTCAGTTCAAGTCTCACTCTAGAGACTTGGGCACAAAATAAGGACTGACACTCCCAGTGCAGCAGTACTGAGGGAGTACTGCACTATCGGAGGTGCTGTGTTCTGGGGAGATGGTGGCGTGGTGGTAATGTCACTGAACTAGTAATCCAGAGGCCCAGGCTCTGGGAACATGTGTTCAGATCCCAACATAGTAACTGGTGGAATTTACCTGAAATATAAAGCTAGTCTTATATTTGATATTATATGATAACTATCAGCAATGGTTGTAAAAACCCTTCTGATTTACTAATGTCATTCAGGGAAGGAAATCTGCTGCCCTTACCTGGTCTGGCTTTCATGTGACTCCAGACCCACAGCAATGTGGTTGGCTCTTAACTGCCCTCTGAAATGACCTAGCAAGCCACTCAGTTCAAGGGCAATTAGGGGTGGGCAACAAATGCTGGCCTTTCTAGCGACACCCACGTCCTCTGAAAGAATAAAAAAAATCAGTGAATACACTTGACGTGTACAGATCAGGATGGACCTGAATTTGATCCACTCACTGTGGAGAGCTTGCTGATCTCAGCATAAATGATGATTAGGGTGGTACAATTGTCCACAATAACTGCATCAGGACGGGGGAAATTTGGCGATGGAGAGAGAGCGAGCACGTCGGCTCCCAAATGTCCCTTGAGTGCTCTAGCCAATTTTCGCTTGACATTATTTTTGAGAGTGACTATTTCATCTCGGGCCGGTGAGGGAGATGGTGCATAATATAACTTCACCTAATCATGTCCTCGTCTGATTTCAACAGAGATCCCTTGGTTGTTAGGATCCCTGGATAGTGATCAACAACAGAAACTTTGATTAATTTCCCTACCCCCTCTCCATCATGCACATTTGCTCTGTAACTTAGGGATGTTGAGCCCAATTCTAAGCTTAAGCCATCACACAAGCTGAGACCAACTGACTGGAGATTGAACCTAAAATCTTGCTATTCAGTGTGCCATGCCTATTTGGCTCGATACGAGATGAGTTAATGAGTTCAACTGCAACCTTAAACATCAATTTTATTTAGAATTTATTTTAATTGCCAAACAGAAGTTTGCAAAAAGAGAATTTTGCAATCGAATAAAAGCAACGTGAAGTTTCAAATTAAGCTAAGAAAACACTTGAGAATGTTTCAAATTATTAACAATCTCAGGTTTTAGTGTGAATGTATTTGATGTTTGCCTTGCTTCTACCTTTTCTACCTTACAAATTTGGTAGTTAAATATTTGTGGAAATTTAGTTCTGTCAGGCTGCCCTATTGAAAAAAGATGTATTTTGTTAGTGCACCTCCTCAAAGTTAAAATACAAGTTCTTAGTTTCTTTGATAAACATGGTACTTGGTACATTTGGCTGAATTAAGTGGGTTTTTTTTTTGTAGTGCAGTCTGTCTTTTGGTTAACTAGAGGAAGGAATGATCGTATCACACGTGAAGCAGTCTACCAGATTAAGTCTAAGGTATTTAAGCGCCGATATCTGGATTTCACAAATGCTTGAAACAAAACCAAAAACAGGATTGCACGTGGAGCAGCTGCCCAGGTATCCTCACATTGCACATGAGTCGATCACTGTGTATTGAAATGTGCAGAATCTAAAGCAAGGCAGCGTTTTTCCCGTCCAGGCCAAAATAACATCGAAAGCAATAGGTGTGAACCACTGAGTTTGCTTTGGATGAAACCTGGGTTATTGTGGCACTCAACAACCATCATTTAGCTCCCAGTAACTCAGCTATTACATTTCAGCACACTACTTATCAATGTGCTCCTTTCTTTATGTTTTCAGATATCTTTTTACTCAGGCTTTACTTGCTGATCTTCGATTCTGTGCTGTTAAGATTTGGCTTTATTTTCCGTGCCTCCACTTTTTTAAAATGAAAATTTTTAAAAAATAAGTTTGATTCCAGCAGAATTCCAAATTGTTCATGGACTTCACAGAAAAGTTTGTAAGCAGCAGCAGTGGTAAATTTCATCCTCAATGTTCAGACCTCCTTTGTTTTTTTTAAGTTAAATTATGAAAAGAACAAAGCGATTAAAATCTATTGCAATAGTTTATTTTGCATAGACCAGCCTGTTTGATTTGTTGCAGGTCAGTAAATTTTAACCTGGATTTTTAAAAAAGGGTCTTTTCCCCCAGTTAAAGTGGATTCCAGTTGTTACTTTTGCAACAATATCAGTGTGTCGCAGTGTGCGCTGTTTCCAGGTTATAATCTCGATTTTGTATTTAGCTGATGTGGGCAATTGGATTAATCTGCATGATTTTTAAAGCTTAAACGTTAATAGGTTTGTTCCTTCTAACAGCCCTTTTAACTAACGCGCACAAATGCAGTTTTCTGACTCCAAACATCTGGGCAATCCCAATCGTTACCTGGTCTCACAACGGAGTACCTCGGACTTGATGTGTCGAGTGCCAGGAGGGCAATTAGGCAGAGAGCAAGGGATACACAATAATGAGTCCCTGTAGCACCTTGATGAACAGTAATAGGACTGAGCAACAAAATTAGAACAGGTAACAATTACTGCTCAGTGCAAGGTCTTGAAAACTAAGAGCAGCTTACGTAATTCCATGGCGTTTGTCTCTGTCTACAAAGAACTATATGTCATCATAGGTTCCTTTTGGCTATTCAGAACGGCCCTAATAAATTCAAGTAATTTGTTATGAGTACCATAAATTCTTGGTATCGCTGTTAAAGTTTTTTTAAACAAGCAAGATATATTTTAAATGGTATTGTTTTATTGCACCTGTCCACGCCTTCTGTTCGATGATATGATTGCTTCTGCCGACAAAGGAAAGGAATATATTTTGTCGTTAATGCTGAGAGTTTTATTGCAACCAACTGGATTTTTTGAAGTGTTTTAGGTGAATTGTTTCAGTACATAGTTGTGGGATGGCGCAAACTCTTGACAAGTATATTGGAGGGCTGAAATTCTGAGTGCTGGTGGTTTAAGTCATTTATGCCTCTTTTGCCTGGGGAGGTCTTATAAAAATAGCTGAAACCACCACATGAAGTAACTGCTTTCAGTTTACATTTGTTTGGGTCACGTAGCCTGGTGAATAAAGGAGTTTCTTTGATGGATGTTTACAAACAAGACGCCAAAATGTTATTTATTTTTAGCTTTGAGTTAACAAACAAGAATCCCCAAAACATTTTCACCTATGATTGCAAATGGAAGCTGTTTGACGCGTAGCCTATATTTGAAGGAACAAGTGAAATGGTGTAAAATGTGAGGCTGCTTTTACGCAACATGGACAACTGTGCTTTAAGGCGGCATCTGCCAGCCTTTCAAAATGAATAACATCTTAACTGTTGCAACTTTGTTGTTGATTTAAGCAAATAATAAATATGTGCCCTGGTAATATCACACTCTTGTTTTGTGCGCAGGAGAGTCCAATTTAAATGATACAAAATATTCCCCCCCGCCCCCGAATCCACAGCTTCCATATTAGCTAAAGTACTTCAGACAGGGCTGACAGGAGACATGTTTGATGGTTGTTTGCAGACTTAAATCGGCAAAAAAAAAGAAGACACAGTGGTGGATCTTTAATGATTACAATTCTTGATAGGTTTCATAAGAGTGCACATAATTTATGACAACTCCAATAAGAAGAAATGGCAGCCAAACTTTGCGAGTTAGCGGCAAAGCAAATGGGGCAGGCTTTGCATTTTGAACGCAAATTTTATGAACTGTGATTGAATTTGTCGTGAAAGTGTGTCAGAATTAATAATGTATTTACACGCAAGGTTGCCGGGCTTTGCAGCCTGTTTTAGGGCTGAAGACTGGATCATATGAAAAGCCTCTTCTCTGCGTTTTGTAGTAGACTGTAAAGGCCAAATGCACATTCCCTACATTTTAGACCCTGGTACCATTCCTGATATTCAACCACTTCCTTTTTGTCAAAATACCCAGCGTGAAACAATGATGCTTTGAGGACATAATTAAAGATACCCGTTCAAAGAACAACTTTTTGCATATTTGAATTATTACTGTCGTGAAAAGCATACAAATATGGAAATATGATTGCCAGAAGCACATAAATCAATGATCAGCATGGCCCTGAAATCCAATAAATATGTAGTTAAATACTTTAAAATGCAAATAGTGCCTAAAAATTTACATATTGCGGAATTTTAAGGGAACTCTTGTCGTCTAACAACCTCCAAGGTAGTGGTAAATGTTGTGGGTAAACATAGAATTTTATTCATCACAGACCAAGTCATAGGTTTGATAAATGATAGAAGACTATTCTCCTGGATAAAAATGACTGCACTCTTTAGTGAATTCTGAAACTGCCTCGAAGTCATCTGAATAATTAAGAGTTAATTATTCTTCATCCATCTAAATCACAAAAGGACAGATTTAGGGAAGGAATTTATAATTTTTGCCTAGCATCCTGTCACAGTGTAATATGATAAACTAAACTGACTCTGTGTAATACCTAGTGACCTTATAGAAAATCTTAATATGTTTCTGTTTGTTTATTTAAAAAAAAAAGTCATTTCCATTGCGGGAGTTTTCATTTTAATGGACATATATGTTTGAAAGAGCTGAAATCCAAGTATTTCATTGATATTTTTACTTTAAAACTTTACCTTAATCGAAAACACCCAACCAGATATCACAGATCATAGCTATTGCTTGTCTATTCTACAAATGGAATAGAGTTGAAACAAAATGTTAAACTACAGATAAGGGAATTAAGTAGCTGTGGGTGTGTTTTATATTTTTGTTGTAGAAGAAAGCAAAGCATTATATTTTTGCAGTAAAAGGAAGCAAAGTGGGATTGCTTGGAGATCATGGTAAATATAAGCTGTCTCTTTCTGTAGACAGTAGTGTATAATGTTCCCATTAAATAGATTTGTGCAATACTTTTATCACTTACAGTTTAGGCATAATTGCATTAGATCAGCACTCAGTTGTGCTGCTAGAATAATTTCATTGTATGTTTGATATTTGTACATATTCAAATGGTGATGCTGATGCTTCTATCTCAACTGAAACTCGTATGATCCGTGCAAGTGATAAGACAATTTTACCCAGTCAAATTCTTGCTGCACGTTACTAGTTGGCATTATTTATCGTTTGGTTTTGTACTTGCACTTTTTCCTTTTGACTTGCAATCTCATTCCTGTTTATGCAATTAATTCTACAATTAAGCAACTGAACCAATTGCGTGCTAGGCATTGCACGTGTTTTAACTGTGTGGCTTTTTAAAAGAAAAAAGAAATCCTGTAATTTGCTTGAAGTGTAGTCTTTATAAATGTTTGCTGTTCGGGCAGAATTGAAACTAGAAATGGTCATCAGGAAGAAAAAAAAAATCAATGTACATGATGTTTCTCATGTAGTACAGCAGGGTTACAATGTTAGGTTAAACACAGGCTATAGAGCGAGCTGCTATTCCGTAAAATCAATTTGTTTTAAAGTCTACAGCTCCTACTTTATCCTCAAAGAGTCATTTTACATACTGCTCACATTATTGACTACTGCATTAGCTCTTTCAATTTGTAATGAATAGTCGCGGACCTGCACGCATGGAAACATGATTCAGTTAAAAGTACTACTGTAAAATTTCATTTGGAAAGGATTCTGATTATTCAGTTCCAACATTGGCATTAGTGTCTTGCATTTAAAGCTGATGTTTTGCTGTCTTTGAAAGAAGGAATAGCATTAATTAGAAACGTTGTTGAATCTTTAATATTTAATTCTGTTTTGTTCTCCCCTGTCTTACTGTTTAATCTATAACCTTGCACAAGAGCAATACAAGGGCTACCCAAGAAACAATCATCCCTTTTATTTTAAGCTAAAGATTTGGACGTTTTATTTCTCTAAAGTAAGATCCTAAATTAGCCAAAAACGAAATTCAAAACTAGAACATAAATGTGAGCAAATGCAATTATGATTTGTTTCTGGTTTCTCCTACTTTTGACTAATTTCTTCTACACCAAATGCAGCTGATGTTTGTGTTTCCAAAGCCTTATCAACCCAGAGGTGAAAATACATTATAAAAGCTCATAAAGATTTTTATTTCGACAAACTGCACTCGGGTTTTCATCCTCAATTTAGGGAAAATGCATTTAATAAAAATCCTGATTTCTTTTCTTAAAATGTTGTGACTGTCTTTGGTGAAATGGTTAAATTGTGGAGACAATCTTTTGCTTACCTCGTGCTTTTCACTGCACACATCTTGACTGACTCTGACTTTGCTTTTTATTTCTGTCAAATCAATTATGACATACCTTGACCCTACTTGTTTATTTGTGGAATACACTTGTGCAGTCTAGGGTGTAAACATAAGCAATGTTAGTTTAGTTAGACACTAGTTTTTAAAGCTATGCAGGCTGCAGTAACATTACGTATGCACTCGGCAAAAAACAGTAACAGATAGCCCTGCTGAACAATGGAACGCTTTTAATAACAACCTGCTTTTTTTCATTGTTTAAGAGGAGAAAACATTTTGTGAGAAGATTATGGATTACAGTTATTGCAAATTATCAGTCTTGTACAAAACCTTTTAGTTGAATGAAGCTCATTCTAATCAGCCAACCAGTTCTTGGTGAAATATAAATTGCCAAGTGCGACTGGCATGGAAATAATTTGTATAGTTTAGATTTAAACGTAGCAATAGTGTTTGACAGAGTGCCTTTATAATGGTGGGCTGTGTGGTAGTAACATGCCTGTTGGTGCCTAGTAATATTTTTTAAAAAGTCTGAATTTAATTATACATTGTGAAATGTGGTTGTGTTGGGACATATGATTATCAGGATGACAAGATAAACCAAATTCTAGCTACCTGTAGATGGAAAGATTATATTTGCCTGTGAGACGTGAAGCCTTATTTGATTCAAATAACTTAAATTGTTCTAAGCGATACTGGCAACTTGAAGGCTTGTTTCTCTGTCTACTTGTCAGTCAGTTGGTAGTGTGAAAAGTGTCTGATTGCCACTCTTGTCAGTCAATGGAAATGCGAACTGCCAACCTAATGGGTTTCTTTACATCTTTGTCTTTGCGGAGATGGAAGTAAAATCAATGTGTTGTCATGTGTGGTTCAGCTGAGCTAAACACCCCAGTGGAGTCGGAAATACAATGCTGTAATATTTATATTTGAATATGTTTTAACAAAAACAAAGAAGTGACAACTTTGTTTCCAAGCAATTTTATAGTAGGGTTACAGTGAAAAAGAGGTGTTTGTAGGATCTCAGTTTCCCCATCGTTCATGGCTTCCAAGTGAGCGAAATAAAATAAAAAATCCCAACGATACGACACCTTGTCACCGAGCTTTTTGCTGAAAGTCTTAAAGGTTACATTAAATAAGTAGTAATAGGCTATGCTCTTTAGTCTAACGAAGTGTGTTGTTCCTCCAGAATGGTTTTGCCATCTGCATTATAGCCTGTGGTAGATGTGAGTGCAGGTTTTGGCGGTTGCTTCTGAAGCATGCTTTCTCAGTAACAATAACAGAATTACCTGGAAAAACTCAGCAGGTCTGGCAGCATCGGCGGAGAAGAAAAGAGTTGACGTTTCGAGTCCTCATGACCCTTGATCTCGACTCGAAACGTCAACTCTTCTTCTCCGCCGATGCTGCCAGACCTGCTGAGTTTTTCCAGGTAATTCTGTTTTTGTTTTGGATTTCCAGCATCCACAGTTTTTTGTTTTTATCTCCATGCTTTCTCAGCCTTTGCCCCATTGCAGTTTGTTTTCGTGTTTTTCTTTTCCTCTTTGCATACCATCAATCGTTTGATTTATTTTTGGTGGGGGGGGATGCAATAAAACAGCAACTGGTCAAAATAAAGTCAGAAATGAAACAATTAGACTTAATGTCACAATTGTTATTACGTGAAGCACATTCCAAAAGCACCATGACTTAATTATTTTAGCTTTTCAAAATGATTGAGGAGTCTTATGAGGTGTTAACAGGAACCAACCGGTTGCATTTCAATAAATCTGTTTGCAGAGGTAGTTTGATTTCATATCAGTTGAGTAACTGATTCCCCACCCTCCCTCCCACCACCACCACCTCCATACTAAGGAACAAATTCAAAGTAGGTGAATACGGAGAAATAGTGCTGGGAATAAGTAGCACCTGATAAGAGCAAGCACACTATGTTGGCAGCCTTCGTCAGCACAGTTACTTCTGTTCTGATCGGGGTCTCACCCTGAAACTCATCCTTTTCAGATGTTACTGGCCTGGTCTGTACTTCAACAACTCTAACTTGCATTAATATAGTGGCTTTAAAGTGATGAAATGCCCCAACACACTTCAGAAGTGTTTTCTACAAAGGTTTGACACTGTGTCACATAAGGAGAGAGTAGGGCAGATGGAGGCAGGTTTTGAAGGAGTGCCTTAATGGAGGCAGACAGATTTAGGGAGGGAATTCCAGAGCTCGGGGTTTAGGTGGCTGATGGCATGGCCTTCAGTGGTGGAGCGAGGGAAATCAGAGATGTCGGAAGGCCAAAATTGGAGGAGTGCAGAGATCTTGCAGGTTTATAAGGCTGCAGGAGGTTTGAGAGATGGGGTTGCACGAGGCCATGGAGGGATTTGAACACCAACTATTTTAAATTGGAAGTGTTGCCAAACTAGGAGTCAGTGTAGGTTAGCAAGCACAGGGATGTGATGGGTGCTTGTGACATGGTGGGAGTTCGAATGCAGGCAGCAGATGCTTGGTTGAGCCGAAGTTTATGTAATTTGCTGTTTCCAATTTCAAATTTCCAGCATCCACAGTTTTTACTTCATACATCATGAGGAAAATGTAATTATTTAGTTGTAAGAAGTTGGTGAGAATTGCAATAACTCAATCACTGATTGATAGAATTGAAAATGAACAGAACAACAAGGAAAAATGACTGCCGTGTATATTTAGAATCATTAAACATTTCATTTTAACATCTCAAAAAGGATCTCATTGTTACGGTGCCATTTCACTTGATTTCCCAATGTCAGAGAAAATAATATATTTTAACCTTTTTCTTGTTCAAACCATTTTCTCTTGATTTTTTTCCCCTCTTGGTTGCTTATTCCTTTCATTATAGCGCATTAAGGGAAAAAATGAAATGGTGCCCCAAATGAGAAAATATTAAACTTAACTGTGGCACATGGTCTACCTTGACTATGTAGGATCACCTGGTTCTGTTCAGGAAAATCTATGCAATGCATGTGTTTGTTTCTGTGATATGCAATTTCTACTATCTTAACAGGGCACTTCCTCTGCTCGGAACAGTTGTCTATTTTTGAGTTAAGCCAGACCTCTGGGAGGAAAAAAAAAATCAAATTATTTCATCATGTTAGAAATGAAAAGCTGTAATTACTTACAATTAAGCTTCAGTTTCTTCCCCCCACCCTCTGAAATTAAGAAATTCTTTTCCAAAGCTTTGAGTCTTGTTCTAAATCAGTATATTTTGAAAAGTAGGAAATAATTTTCTGTTCAGTTGAAAATTGATTTAATTTGTAATGCTGACTCGAGCTGGAGTGTGTGTGTTATTTTAAAAGGGAAAGGGGTTAATGGATTCAGTATTTCATACAGTAATGCTCACTGTTAGGATTTGTATGTATATGGTTTTTCCTAATTTTTGCAGGGTGGCAATCTATTAAAACATCGAACGCTTAAAACGTTGAGTGAACAAAAATGATAAATGTCAATTTTGGAGAGGCTAATGCATTTTAATTGATGTTCATCTCAAAGTTAATTCCAAGTCATATCATTGCAGCAGGTTGTGTAAGCATCCTTTGTTTAGGGACCATAAGAAACAAAAAGGGAGGACCCAAAATCAACATTTGCAAGCAATCTAACCCACTGTGATTGTAATCGCACTGGCTGCCCTGTGTCTGTGAATCTCCCAACTCCTGAACAATATCTTGGCATAGGGACGACGCGATCAAGGTGTATTTATTTGAGGCTGAGCCTTGGAATTATGAAACTTGCATTATAAGTAGAGCAGATAGAGATATTTATTTGAGGAGTTGCCTTATTGGTTTTCTGGAGTCTACTCATAGCAAGTGATCCCTCCACCCCCCCCCCCCCCCCAATCCCAGTACGATCCATTAAGAATAGGGTCCTGTATGTTGCAGCTTGCTGGTGGCCTGATAATGTCACTGGCGCACTGCAATCATGTTCCAGGCAGGAGTTGTCGCTGAAACTGTCATCGCACCACAGCTTTTCTTGGCAACATCTTTACATAATGATAACCTTGCAAAGCGTTGCACGAGACGTTTTTTTTTTAAAAAAAACACTGACCTAATGAGTGTTTTTATAATTATTGAGGGGGGGGGGGGAGGAGAGGTGGGGTAGAGGGAAAAGTGTAGCCTTGAACTTGATAGTTCTTAAACCCTTCATTAATTCTGTTGGAAAATTTTTAAGTACAGTACATTGTGAGTGCATTTTTCAACATGCAAGCCTGAGATTACAGTGTACAGGCTGTGGATATTCCATATGCAAATATCAAAGCTGGCTTCTGATATGCTACAATATTTACAGTTGTGATTTATTTAAGCAGTAGTTTGGTTACAACATTCAAGCATTTATTATATTCCGGAATTGCACCTTTTTAAAAGCTCCTTCAAATATAGGTCTTTCTTATTTTTCACCTGTTTTTCCCCCTCCGCCCACTGCGCCTACGAGACTGGTCACCTCTCTTTACATCTATTTGTATCCACTGTTTTTGTGTACACAGTTTTACCAGTAACTCTGCTGACCGTGGCAATTTAATCAGAGTACAGCTGTAGTTTTGAGCAATGCTTTGTGCAAATGTCCTTTTGTGTCAAGAGCTTGCAATTGCTTAAAGCAACGTGTGCAGAAAATCATCTTGTGTTTATTCGACGGGTGACTGTTCTTTTCATTTCCCTAGTATTGTGATAACTACTTGGAGTAGTACCAAACAGTTAATAATTAAAGACTGGATTAAATTAAGATTGGATTAAAAAAATCATAATTGTGCAACTATGACATTAAAATATTATTGTAAAATAGTGTCAAGATGTTCTGGTCTTAATAAAAAAAAAATACAGATTATTTTTTTTCTCTGAAAACATTCAGCTGTTAACCCAAAACTGAACCACCATCCACAAGGCACAAGTCAGGAGTGTGATGGAATACTTCCAACTTGCCTGGATGAGTGCAGCTCCAACAACACTCAAGAAACTCAGCACCATCTAGGGAAAAGCAGTCTGCTTAATCATCCATTCACCCCATCCACCACCTGAAACATTCATTCTCTCCACCACCGGTGCACAGTGGCAGCAGTGTGTACCAGATACAAGATGCACTGCAGCAACTCCTTTAACTGCACTTTCCAAACCCATGATCTCAGCCACATAGAAGAACAAGTGCAATAGAAGCATGGAGATTCCTCTCCAAGTCACACACCATCCTGACTTGGAAATATAACTTCGTTCCTTTACTGTTGCTGGGTCAAAATCCTTAACAGCACTATGGGTGTACCTGCACCACATGCACTGCAATAGTTTAAGAAGGCAGCTCACCACCACCTTCTCAAGGGCAGTCAGGGATGGGCCATAAATCCTGGCCTAGCCAGTGAGGCCCACATACCATGAGTTTTAAATAAAAAAGCCAAGACCTATGGTCATCATCCTTGGTCAGGAGGAAATATATTCTTAACTTATAATTTTGTTACACTCAGATCCTTCAGTCACACTCCTCAGTAGTGTTTACTTGATATCAATAAATATTCACACTAAATACTGTGAGATTGATCCATTGATAAAGTCAAAAATCAGTATAATATTTAAAAAAGGCACTTCTTGGAACAATGCTGGCTTGAGTTGACTCATGTTAGTGTGAAAGCTTAATGCCCTTGTGAATTAAGGTCAGTGTATGGCTGTAACGGGTGTATTTATTGTCTGAGAGAGGGAATGTTAATCTTCCTGTCCAGTGTAAACTTCATTCACACCTGTGCTTTTGTTCAATTATTTCTCCCACTGTCGTAGATTACCATAAAGCTAAATTATGCAGGCCATTAGCAGTGATTTTCCTTGCACTATCCCCCCCATGAACCCACCAAAAATTCCAATCTTTTTGTTTCTGATGAGGGCATCCATCCCTCCTTCCCAATTTTCCAGTACCATGACCCATCCGTGATCAAGAAGCAACGTAGGTTGGGGGAGAGAGAAGGGGATTACCTGCCCTGGACCTCCGATCACACTCCTACTGAGCTGGCAGCCCAGAGTTGTGCAACACCTGTTCGAGGATGATTTTCTCTTATGTTCGAGGACAACTTGGTACCTGGGAGATTGTTTTTGTGTCATCGTTCACCACCGTTACCTATCTATGACCAGTCACTTTACAAAAATGGTTTTCTGTTTATTGTCCTAGTGGGAGTAGGTTGGACATTTGAGACACAATGTTAAATCCTGCCCTGCGTCCCCTTTGCATATGCACCCATTGCCTAGTAAACGAAACAACCATAGAAGCATGCCTCTTTGTTGTATCTGCTTTGCTGGGTTTTCATTCATCACTGGAGAAGGTGCTAAAGTTACAGTATCGTTGCACATCACATTGGTGCCACTGGGTATGATTAAAGGTGGTCTGTCTGTACACCCTCCATCACATCTCCAAAGTTTATTGTATCGATTGCATTGAATTGATTTAAAATGTGATCATTTGTCATTTCTTTTAACATCTGTACAAGTATGCTTTTCTTCTTTTATAGATGTTTGATGTTACAATTTTTCTCTCCTTCCTCTCTCTAACTTTCATTTATTTCACCCGTTTTTATCTTTAATGTCTTTACTCTGTTCTCTTTTTACATGTGGGTGGTATCTCTCTCTCTCTCTCTCTCTCTGTCTTTCCTCTCTCTCTCTCCCCATCTCTCTTCTCTTATCTCTCCTCACTCCCTCTTTTGCTCCTCTCTCTCTCATGTCTTCCCTCTCCTTTCTCTCTTCTCTCCTGTCTCCTCTCTCTCTTCTGTCTCTCTGCCTCTCCCTCCCTCGCTCTGCTCTCTCCTCTCTGCCCCCTCTCTCTCTTTCTCCTTTCTCTCTCTGCCACCCCCCCACCTCTCTCCTCCCTCCCTCTCATTCTCTCTCTGCCCCTTTCTCTCCTCTTTCTCTTCTCCTCCCCCTCCTCCTCCTCTCTCTCCTCTTTCCCTCCCAGTCTTTCACTTATGGTCTCCCCTTCCCTTTCGCTCCCCCACCCCTCCTTTCCTCTTTGTATACAAGTTTGGAATTGGCGTATTCTCCACACTTTGCTTTTATGAAGGTTATTTCAGATTGTAAAGTTTTATGGTAAAAATTGTTTCTAGTGAAGCTGAATGTAACGTGCCTGCTTCACATTCTAACAGGTATTTGTTATTTTGACTCTGTTTTGCTTCCCCCTTTTCTTGTTTCTCCTTTTTTTTCCTCCTGCCTGTCCTGCACTTTGCTTGTTTGTCTGTTAAATTGATGCACTGTACAAATGTTAATCTTTTTTTTATAAAAGACGTTTCAGACTTCACCGAGTTTTATGTTAGATAAGGTGCGAACAAAGCTGAACAACTGATCCAAATCTGAGAGATCGTACATTTGTCATAAATTCAGCTGGGTACAGGGCTCGCACAGCATATACAATTCCTCTCTCTCTCTCTCTCTCTTTGTTCTCCTTGGCCCCCAGAACTAATTACATTTACGGTAATCCCGTAAATGAAGTGGGGGGTTTTCACACAAAAATATACATTTTTGTTTGAAATGATTGTAATTTTTCAATCTTGGTGGTAATAATCCTGACACACTTTTAAACTAAAAGTTACTTGGATTTTGCTGCTAGAATTCCTTTGTATTTAGAAGCTAACAGGAGGGAACAGGGGTTTGAATGCCAGTCTTCATTGAACTTGCACTTTGAATAATTCTTTCAGAGGCATTTTACCAGCTTTGACCAGAGCTTTTCTGTTAATTAAGCACACCTATTTAAAAGAAGTTGGACTTACATTTCTGTAGCACCTTTTGCAACCTCAGGATGTCCCAGAACATCTACGCAGCTAATGTAATACTTTTAAAATGTAGCCAGTGTTCTAATGTAGGGTAGAAGTGGTAGCCAATTTAAACACAGTAAGGTCACACAAACAGCAAAGAGGTAATGACTAGTTTTGCCAATGTTGACTGTGAGATAAATACTGACCTGAAGACCTCCACTCCTCCTCTTCTGGAATGGGTAGGGGGGGAAGAACTCCACTGTTCTTCCACAATAGCGCGAAGGACTTTTACGTCCACCTGAGAGGATAGGTGGGGCCTCGGTTTAACATCTCATCCCGAAGACGGCACTCTGACAGTGCTGTTAGCCCTCCTTGTTAGCTCGTGGTTTTCGACAAACCGATTGTTCCTTTTTTTTTTCCAGCCTTGAGCTTCTTTTAGCATCAGGTGAGATGATGGAAATTGTCCGTCACCACTTGGGTTTGTGTGTGCGCGCGCAAAATATTTGTTTTGTGTCAGTCGAATGTTTCCAAATGTTTGTAGACTTATGGCATGGCCGAATCCTGTCACAAATATATCGCATTTGCTGCTGTTCCTCTTGGGCACCATCTCTTTCCACAGCCCCTTTGAGGCAACCAATGGAATACCATTGATGCTGAAAGCCTTGTGCTTTGATTTTTACAGCTGGCGTTATTTAGGCTTCATTTATTTTAATCTGGTTTTAATGCTGTGCAGAAAACCTTGGTTGTTGTTAACCACTGCTTGCAGAATAATGTGGGTTATTGTGTGAGTATATAGTTAATCCGGGATGGAGTTATTCTGATCGGACAAAATCCATCCTTGTTGGGAATGATCTATAATTAATGGTCCACTCTAATTGCAAAATGTGAAGTTCCTTGGCGGATTGCTAAAGTTAGCACCTACCACAGTGACATATTTTCACTGGAATAAGTCATGTTTTTAGATGTAAACAACACCCGTAATGCCTTTACGTTTGGCATTTTATGGTGATGCTTGTAGTTATGGAGGGGTGGTCAGGCTTCCTGCCAAGATCGTGACATTAGCAACATCCCCAAGGATTTCATGCCGACTCCTTAATAAGAATTTGTAGGGTAGCCTCCTTTTAATATATATAACTCTAGATTTCTGATTTTTGATTTAACATGCAAAAACAGATGTTCCGATTGTCTGCATATGCTACCAAACTGTAGATGTAAATCAGAAAAAACAGACTTTTGCTCAGATCTCACACGAGATTGGCATGTGGCCTTTTCAAAGAAACTTCTTGACCTTAATACTCCTGAATAGTGGCCCACATTTGCCTCACTGCACCAAAAACAGAGAAAACTGACATACTGCCCGAGGAGGTTTCCCAATACATTTCCATACTTGTCGTTACACATCAGGGAACTGATATCTATGTATGTTTTCTTCCCCTTGTGAGGGGGGAGGAGGGGCTGCCAATGGCGCTACAAAGTGACCGATGCGTCTGTGTTTGCTCAGCTCCTTCCCTTCACTGGGTGGACGTGTATCCCATGAGGCAGTATCCTGCACTTCCAAGGAATTTCTTTGCACCCTCGCGATACCTGAAGATGAGAATTCTTTTGTGACGAACGCTCTTGTGTTTAGTGATTATCATTTTAGTTCTCTTCAGAATTCTATCTGCATGGATTCTTTCCACTTGGTGTGACCTCCAACCTTTGATGTCTCAGTGCCCTTGTGCCCCTCTTGCTCTTTTCTTTCATTCAGAGCAGTGACAAATAGCAATGAAATGGGACTACTTATAGTGATCACAACAGCATGAGAATGATTCTTAAGGTAGACAGGGTGTGCAGGTCCTGTACCTTTAATACTTACTCTTAACACTGCTGCTATTAGCGCTATTTCTTTTACTTGAATAGGGTAGGTGTGCTACCCCAGGACCTGAAAAGGAAGACGTGGACCTCCCTCCATAATTTGCACTGGACTACACCCCTCCCTACTGTGGCCCGATTCCTCTACCTGATTCACTCCAACTATCTTTACCAATTTACCCACTGATCACTCCACATCGCCCACTGCCCGCCTTCGCTTTAACAAGCTTCAACCCTCACCTGATCACGGCAGGTTTCTCTCTCAGTGCATCTGTGATTCCCACAGACTTCGCTTGGGACGCTGCAGATTTTTATTGAAACAAGGCCATGTCGTTAAGATCATTAGTGACTTCGCAGTCCTACCCTTGCCAGGTTCATCGCTCGCTAGTGGGCTGCCCAGTGAAAGGATCGAGAACAAGAAGGCATCGATTTAAGGTGATTGGCAAAGAAGCAATGGAGACATGAGGGAAAAACCTTCTCACGCAGTGAATGGTTGGGATCTGGAATGCACTGCCTGAGATTAGGGCGGAGGCAAGTTCAATTGAGGCATTTAACAGGGAACTGGATTATTATCTGAAAAGCCTGAATATGCAGGTCTATGGGGAGAAAGCCAGGAAGCGGCACCAGATAAATTGTTTCTTCAGAGAGCTAGCACAGATTCAACAGGCAGAATGGCCTCCTGTGCAGAAACCATTCTGTGATTCTACCCTCATCCCTCTTCCCCATGCCAGGCAATATTGAGCGCTAGGCGGTTTTGCTTATCCAAGCATGAATTTGTATTTTTCTCCCTTGATTCTACATAAGTCCAGCATCTCCGAAAACTGCTGCTGAACCCAACAGCTATTCCCCCATAGACACACCAGTTGAAAGGCATCTTGAACTGGCGTTGGAGTAAATAAGAGGACAATTTTGAGCATGTGAATGGAAGAAAGAAGGAACTTTAATGTATACTGCATTCCTTACATACTTGGTACATTCCAAAATGCTTTGCAACCAATGAAATGTGTTGAAGTGCAGTTTGTAGGAAAAGGCAGCCAACTTTCACATTGCAAAGACCTGTATACAACAATGAAATAATGGCCACATATAAAACTTTATGGATACTGGTTGAACAACTTGTACTTATAGAGCATCGTTAATGTAATAAAACATCCCAAGGTGCTTCGCAGGGGCATTATAAAACAAAGGATGACACCCAAGCCACATAAGGTGATATTAGGGCAGATGACTAAAAGCTTGGCTGAGGAGGTAGGTTTTAAGGAGCATCTTAAAGGAGGAAAATGAGTTAGAGAGGTTTAGGGAGGGAATTCCAGAGCTTAGGACCTTGTCCGCCGAAGGCATAGCCACCAATGGTAGAGTGATTAAAATCGGAGATGATCAAATTGTCTTAATTAGCGGAGTGCAGAGATATCAGTTGGAGGAGGTTACGGAGGTAGGGAGGGGCCAGGCATGAAGGCAGGGATAAGAAAACAAGGTTGAAAATTTCAAAATTGAGGCTTTGCTGGGTTAGAAGCCAATGTAGGTCACCAGGCATGGGGATAATGGGTGAACAGGACTTGACGTGAGTAAGGGCATTGGCAGCAAAGTTTTGGATGGCCTCAAGTTTACAGAGGATAGAACGTGTGAAGTCGGCCAGGAGTGTATTGGAATAGCTGAGTCTAGAGGTACCAAAGGCACGGATGAGCGTTTCAGCAGCCAATGAGCTGAAACGGGGTGGAGTCTGGCGACGTTATGGTTGAAGGATGAAATTTGGTCATGAGAGACCATGGGAAGAATTTTCTCCCCGTCGGGGGGGTTTGGGCAGGAGTGGGCGCGGGCGGGCGCAAAGCTGATCACCACCCGCGATCGGCTGGGCGCCGCCATTTTGCGTGGGTGGGCCAATTAAGGCCCGCCCAGCGTGATGCACACTGGAAGTGCTGAGCACTGCCTGTGCGGGTGGGGGGAGCAGGCTGAGTCGGGGCCTGTGCTCTTTCGCGCATGCGCCCCAAAGGGCACAGGAATCTCCCTGAGGTACAGAAATGCCTCAGGGAGATTAGTTTGATTTTTAAAAATTATAATGAAGAAAAATTTTTTTTTAAGACATTTCCCCTCATGTGAGAGTGTCACATGAGCTGGGACATGTCAATGAATATTAATGAAAACATTTATTTGATTTATAAACCCTTCATGAAACCTCATCCTGCCCGTGGATGAGGTTTCATGATAAATGCGAAGGCCGCCTGGGCTCTTTGCCTGCCCCCCGCCAACCTTCAGGTTGGATGGCAGCTCAGTTAATGATCTTAATTGGAATCTAAGCGGCCTTAATAGGCCTTTGACTGTTTGGCGGGCACGCAGCCGACTCGGCTGCGCGCCCGCCAAACTGAGGATCTAAATGATGCTCGGTGACATTGGGATGCACGCCTGATGTCTCCGTGTGTCATTTTATGCGTCGGCGAGCAGGGCATGCCCCCGCTCACTGAACAGAAGATTCTGGCCCATGAGGACTTTCCTGCGCTCCTTCCATTGTTGTTCTGAGATCATTTACATTCACATGAAGCTGGTAAACTGGATCTTGGTTGAACAACACTTGCAGCAATGCAGCACCCCCTCAGTACGTCATTGTAAATGTCGGCCTAATTTACAAGCTCAAGTCTCTAGAGTGGGATTTGAGCCCATGATCTTGTGGTTTGGAGGGCAGAGTGAGTTAGGCCATCAATTAGCTATGCCCAGTCTGTGTGTTAATGTTTGTGGATGTCAAAAGAATAGGGATTGTACTTGGAGTAAGAAGTCTCACCTCTGAGCCAGAAGATTGTCAGTTCACGTCCTGCTCCTGCATCTTGAGCAAAAGAAATCTAGGCTAACACTCCAATACAGTAGAGCAGGATTGTTGCTTTCTGAGGTGCCATCTTTCAAAAAGGAATTGGAAAAATACTGGAAAAGGGAAAATTTACAGGGCTGTGGACCAAAAGCAAGGAAATGAGGCTAATTGGAAAGCTCTTTCAAAGGGCCAGCATGTGCAAAATGGGATGAACGGCCTCCACGTGTACTGTATGAAACGGGTTGTGATTTTGCAATACAAAATGTCACGCAAGGGAGATGCATTGTCTTTTTCATCACTACATTTCTTCATCCACTGAGTCACAAGACAAGCAGAGAGAAGTAGGCGGGCACAGAGTTGAGCAGAAAAAAGGACGGGGAATTAGAAGAGGAATGAACGACCAATGAAATCAGCAGTACAGACATAACCTGTGTCTTGTGTGTCTCAGATACATTCTGCACCTCATGGTGTCCATAAAGGGGGGCTCTTTTATTTAAAAAAAACTTGATCTCTCCTATTAATGTTTGAAAAAAAACAGCCCTCCCACCCCACCCCACCCAATTTCATCAAATTCTCTACTGTCCTGCCAAAACTTCAAATGAAACATCTATAATTTTCCAATTGATCTGCAATCAACACATAATTGTACGTGGCAGCATGAAATCCTCTTGATTTATTTTATTAAGCTGGAGCCTTTTATGAAAGGCCTGCAGGAAACATTTCCCTAACATTTGTTAAAGATCTCAGTCGCCATTCCTATGCAGAGAAAGCTCCCCCAAATCACAGAGAATACCTTATTGATGCAGCAATCAAAGTGTCTCTCTATCCTCAGCAATCACACTTGCTTTTTTTTTAAAAAAGAAAGAAGCTGTTTTTTTCATCCCAGTTTCTGACCCAGTCTGTGGTCAGGATCAGTGAATTTATCCTAGAGAATGTAATTTTATCCCCAACAACGAATTTTATCCTCAGCAGACAGCGGAGAACTTATGAGAACAATTATGTCAACTGAGTGCCTTGGGTTCAGACCCGAAACCTGGGAGTTTATTTTTCTGTTATACACATTGAAATTCCAAATGTTCAGGAAGTTGAGGTAAAGTGGACAATCCGTTGCCGTGATTGTCCGGAAGTTATTTATTGTCCGACGAGGGTACAATTGACCGATCCCAGAGCGGTGCTAGGCATAGAAAGCACAGTCGGGGGGATCAACACTGCAGTGTTCTAGCCATCTCTGACCCGCACTCCCTTCGATCACAACTCTCTGCTGGGACTTGCAGTTCTGTGTCTTAATATTTCATCTGATGACAGCTCCGGGGGACTCAGAAGCTCCCGTGGCTATTTTCATTCATTCTTGACTCTCATACTACTATGCTGTAGCAAGCCCAAATATTAAAATAAAGAGAATTTAACGTAAGGAGGTTTCCTGTTGTTACATAAACTCTAAACAACTCAAGGAAGTGTTCAAGAACATTTTTGAATAAAATTTTAAAAAAAAAATTGCATTGTCTTTTCTCACTCGTTGGATCATAGAAATTTGCAGCACAAAAGGTGGCCATTCGGCCCATTGTGCCTGTGCCAGCTGAAAAAAGAGCTATCCAGCCTAATCCCACTTTCTAGCTCTTGATTTGTAACCTGACGACACATCAAGTGCAAGTCCACATACTTTTTAAATGTGATTAAGGCTTCTGCCTGTACCACCATTTTAGCCAGTGAGTTCGAGATACTGCCCTCCAGTGAAAAGATTTTTTCTCAACTCCTCTCTAATCATTCAATAAATTACTTTAAATCTATGATCCCTGGTTATTGACTTCTCTGCTAAGGGAGATGGGTCCTTCCTGTCTGCTCAATCTTCTTTTTCTTAAGTTCTCCATCTGAAGGCAGGTCCGACCCACAGCAATGTGATCTCCACCATGGGTAGGGCAAGGGGGCAAGTCCCAAATCCACCCCAGCCAAAATTGGGATGGAACTCCATACTGTTGGATCAAACCCCATACTGTCGTCACAAATCTGACCCACACCAGCCGTCCAACCAACTGAGCCAACCGGCCCCCCAAGGAGCCTGAGTTGCTGTGGCAACACGCTCTTTTACATGCATGTTGTAGATTAGAGCAATGGATAGTGATGGTAGAGGCTCCAATTTCTTTCCATCACAGGGCTGACCAGGAATCTCTCCTCTTATCGCCTGCCATTGACATGTTTTGGAAGGATTTACAAGTTGATACTCAACCTGTTTGGCTGCGTTATGAACGCACTTTCCTTGGCCATCAAGTCCTGAAGTAGGACTTGAACCCGGAGCCACTGGCCTAGAGGCAAGGACTTTGCCCTCCGCATCACAAGACTTCCTCACTCAACCTGGGTTCCTTTTAATTTTTTGCAGCTCAATTAAAACTTTCCTCTAATCTCTCTGCCACTTCCTTGCTTTTTCTCACTTTTGTTACGTTAACTGTAACTTATTTCTAATTATGCCTCTGTAATGTCTAGTTTTTAACTTTTTGTTGGAGGGAGGATGCAGCTCCAAGCTATTCCTCACTCAGAAGCTGCTCAGGAATGCTACAAATTGCTCCACAAAAACAACTGGGGGTGGTGCCTGTAATCCCGCACACAGTACGTTCTCATTTCTAATTGGGCACTGTCCACAATGCATTATGAAAGTCTGAAACTACCCAATATTAATGCAGATGGGCCAGAAAGGCTTGCACCTATATAACGCCTTTCATGACCTCAGGACATCCCGAGGTGTTTTACAGACAATGAAACACTTTTTTGAAATTTAATCACTGTTGTAATGTAGGAAATACGGCAGCTAATTTGAACATAGCAAACTCTCGCAAACAGCCTTGTGATAAATGACTAGATTTTTTTTTGTGTGTGTGTGTGTGTCACGTCGATTGAGGGAAAATATTGGCCAGAGCACTGGGGATAACACGTCCGCTCTTCGAAATTGTGCCAAGAGACCTTTCACACCCATCTGAGAGGGCAATTTAAAGTCTCGTCGGAAAGATGACACCTCTCATAGTGCAACATTCCCTCAGTACAGTACTGGAGTGTCAGCCTTGTTTTCTGTGCTCAAGCTCTGGAGTGGGGACTTCAACTCAACCATTGAACCATTTGGCAGAATGTTGTGCTTTAATAGTTGTATGGAATTACTTTCAGTTTCTCCATGGACGCTGGAATAGCGTGGCTTCTAATCGCACCTACTTACCTTATTTCACTGGATATTTGAAGACGAAGGGGCAACTGCATGGAAATCGAGCTTGGGATGAAATAGTGCAACTGGATGGCTGAATTGAACTGTAGGGGCATTCACAGAAGCTGTTATCTCAGGATAACAGATGAAGGGAGGGAAAGATTTCTACCCCCTGGGTTGCAGTATGGTGCCACTGTCCAGCATGACTCTTACTTCATGTTGTTTGGGTGAATCCAGGACTAGGGGGGACGTAATCTTAAAATTGAACTTTCAAGACAGAGATTAGGAAGCACTTCTTCTCAATAAGGGTTGTAGAAGTGTGGAACTTTCTTCCCCAAAAAGCAGTGGATGACAAGCTCAATTAATACTTTTAAACCGGAGATCGATAGATTTTTGTTAGACAAGGGTATTAAGGATTACGAAACCAAGGCTGGTAAATGGAGCTGGGATGCAGATCAGCCATGATCTCATTGAATGATAGCGCAGGCTTGAGGGACTGAAAGGCCCACTCTTGTTCCTATTTTCAATTCATCACTAGGAGGGAATGGTAACTCATCACAGCTTAATATCCTAAGGGCAGTCCTGACAGCACCATTGGGCTCGGGGAAGTGCAGCAGAGGCACCACTGGTACCATGAGCATACATGTGGAAGCTGACTACCTGCCCACAGACGCTATTGCGGAGTGATTTACGTAATATCCCATTGCTACGTCTTGTTTCCATCACAGTGAACTTGGGGAATTTGTAGATGAGCGTTAATCAAAATAACATGCCTCAAAGAAGAGAAAAATTTACTGATGCATTTCTTTGTGTATTGGCTCAGTGGGCAGCACTGTTGCCTCCTGGGCCATAAGGTTGTGGGTTCAAGCTCTGCTCCAGAGCCTGCCCTCTCAGGTGGACGTAAAAGATCCCCGGCACTATTCCAAAGAAGAGCAAGGGAATTCTCAGTGGTGTCCTAGCGAATATTTATCCCTCAACCGACTTAAACAGATTGTCTGGTTGTAATCACATCGCAGTTTGTGGGAGCTTGCTGTGTGCAAATTGGCTGCCGTGTTTCCTACAACAGTGGCTACACTTCAGAAAAGTATCTTCATTGTTGTAAAGCGCTTTGTGTGACATCCTGAAGCTGTGGAAGGCGCTATAGAAATGCAAGTCTTTTTTGGGAAAAATATCAAGCGGGGTAGGTTTGCCAAATAAGAATTAGACAGTTCAGGTCCTTGCAACAGATAAGACAAATAGTAATGAGAGGGTCATTTATGGGCACTGTGGCTGTTGTTCTGAGTGTTCACCATTCTACTGCAGTATCTGTCGTGAACAGCATGAATGATTCTGCTAATTCGAATAGTCCAGTATTTTTCACCTAATACTATTTATAACGATTGAAAATAAAGATACAGGAATAAAAACTCTATTTCAAATACAATACTCTGAGAAACATTGCCAGTTTTTAATTAGCACAAACAAACTGAAAACTGAGGAACCTTGTGTAAAAAAAAATACATATGATGGAGTGTTGGGGGAGCGGGTGGGGGTTATTCTTTCCTGCTGCTACAATCAATAATTAGTTATGTGGCAAATGTTTGAGAGTAGGTTCATGTTAATTTACACTGTTCCATTACAAGTGCACTTTTGTGAATTGCTAATTGGAACCTATTTTTAGTTAATTTGTCAAGTTTTTTTTTTCCCCCCAGCGCCATTTGTTTTATATCTTCATTACTCAGGAGCAAAGTTTTTTCTTGCTTTTAAGATGTGATCTTTAGGATATAATGCAAACATCTGTTAGTTCTTGACAGGTACAGAGGTGAAACTGTTACTTTTGTACCCTGCAACCCACCCTCCCCTCCCACAACTCCATCCATGTTCTCTCTCTTTACCTGAGCACGGTACAGGATCTGCCAGTTTTAATGTGTTACGCTGGTACTGGGCAACATCAGAATCTGAAATTATTAATCCTAATATATCAAAGCTTTAAGGCGTAGAAAATTGTTGTATTTTATACTGAGGATTACAATAGGACCTAGACTAACTGGAGGAGAGGCCTCACAAATATCCCCATCGTCAATGATGGAGGAGCCCAGCACATCAGTGCAAAAGATTAGGCTGAAGCATTTACAACCATCTTCGGCCAGAAATACCGAGTGGATGATCCATCTCGGCCTCCTCCTGAGGTCCCCAGCATCACGGATGCCAGTCTTCAGCCAATTCGATTCACTCCACGTGATATCAAGAAACAGCTAAAGACATTGGATGCTGCAAAGGCTATGAGCCCTGACAACATTCTGGCAATAGTACTGAAGACTTGTGCTCCAGAACTAGCTGTGCCCTTAGCCAAGCTGTTCCAGTACAGCTACAGCACTGGCATTTACCTGGCAATGTGGAAAACTGCCCAGGTACGTCCTTACCACAAGAAGCGGGCCAAACCCAATCGGGCCAATTATCGCCCCATCAGTCTACTCCCAATCATCAGTAAAGTGATGGAAGTGGTCGTCGACAATGCTATCAAGCGGCACTTGCTCAGCAATAAACTGCTCGCTGACCCTCCGTTTGGGTTCCGCCAGGGCCACTCAGCTCCTGACCTGGAGGGTTGGCAAGCCTCTGATGCACATGTACCTAAGACTCAGAATAGGTAGACAAGGGGACGTGAGAGGAGACAATTCTGTAGTAAGATGAAACAACATGAATGCCAGAAGCATTCAAAATAAGATAGAAAGAAAAATGGACATGCATTTAACACCTTTCACAACCACCGGAAGTCTCCGAGCACTTTGCAGTAGTTTTGCAGTATAGTCACTGCTGAAACTACAGGCTGTTGGTGCAGATGTTGGATATGGTGGGGTTAAATGTGGAGAATTGAAATCAGTTTAACAGTGGTGGTATAGGCTGTTTTAAAAAGACAAGAATTGGCAAAAAAGGTGGTCAATCTTATTTGCCAGGGACACCTGGGAGGTTAAGGAAGTTTCTGTGGAGGGTGGGGGGGAGGTGGGGAGTTTGAAAGTTACAGAACAAAGCACTGTGTTTTGACTTTGCCAATAAAAATAAGATCCCAGTTCCCAGCTAACCGCGGGGTATGCGATAGAGGACGGAGTGTCATCAGAAAAGGGTGGTTTGGTCCGTGGAGAGATGCAAATCCTTTACATGTATAATAAAAGCAAAATACTGTGGATGCTGGAGATCTGAGATAAAAACAGAAAGTGCTGAAAAAACCCAGCGGGTCTGGCAGCATCTGTGGAGAGAGAAACGTTTTGAGTCCAATATGACTCTTATCTGGAACACAGACAAGCGTATATTTTAAGGGGAGACTTCAATCAACCTAAAGTGAGCTGAAAAAACTCCACTGCCAGTGGTTTAGAGCCAGTGCTGGCAGATATAATGGATGGCTATTGCTTGATACACTTGTGTGAAGGAAACCCTGAGAGGCAATGTTCATTTTAATTTGGCATTCGTAAAAGACCAAGGAATGTACACAAAGTGGAAGTTGTAGCACCCCTAGGTGACAGCAAATACAGAATGATAAAGTTTAGCATGTGGGAGCCTGGTGTATATATAGCTTGAAAAAGGGATCAGCTCAGTGGCATGAGGAAGCAGCTAATTTTAGGACGGATCTTGGGGAAATCCTTCACACGTAAACAGTGATCAGCGTGTCGTATAGACTTTCAAATAGACTCGTGGAGGGCCTGACATTGGCTGGGATTTTCCAGCCCTGTCGTGTTGGGACCCGCTGCAGGACATTCAGCGGCCCAGCCAAAAGCCCATTGACTCTCGGCAAGACCGGACAATCCGGGCGGGGCCGGAAAATCCCACCCATTATGTTTCCTGCGTTACAGCAGTGACCCCACTCCCAAACTTCATTGGCTGGAAAACACTTTGGGATGTCCTGTGTGTTAATGTTGCAAATGCTGTGACAAACGAGAACGCGCTCTACTTGTGTTTAAGAGCAGCTGCTATTAATTGGGAAGGGTTAGGGCATATATGTAAGAACCAGTTTTCACCTATATGGGGAGAAACTGTGTGGAAGGGAAAAGTAGTCTGCACTCGTGTTATACTGAGTTTTGTGAATAAACCTATATTGAAGGCAGACTGGCTCCAGATTCTCTCTTTGCCAGATGCCGGCTCAGCGTATTAACACTGTAGTTGTGAAACTTACTTACTTAGACTTTGTCCCACACAGGATCGGAGGAACTGTGGGCAGCAAGACTCTGCCACTGGCCCTGGTTCATTGCAATTTCTTTCCCACCAGCCCAGGTGGAGAAAAGCAATATATAAATGCAAGTCTTTTTTTTTAACCCTTTTAAAGAAGCAGGTTGAGGTGGGGATGCGGAGGGTTTTGGGAAGTTAATTCTGGGACTTGGGGGACTATTCACCTGAAGGCATGGCTGCCAGTGGTGCAGTGGGGCAAATGCACAAGGAGCCAGAGGTGGAGGATTGCAGAATTCCCGTAGGGTTGTAGGACTGGAGAGGTTACTAAAAAGGGAGGGGCGAGGCCATGGAGGGATTCGAACAGAAGGATGCGAAAATAGAAGCGTTGGCTACTTGACAAATTGCACTCCTACATCCAGGGCATAGTGCTAGAATTCTTTAGGTTGCAAAGAGATAAGCAGCTGCTGGTGAAGTTATACAACCCTGATAGGTGGAAGCACTGTCTTATGGGCTGTGGTATGTATTCATGCTATGGTCAGGGGAATGGTGCCAATGCACCTTCACATCTTGGGGTGCACTACTGTTTCTGAGGAGCTCCCAGTACCTACTGTCCACCTAGGGTGGCCTCAAGCCTGTATTTGGATGACTAGCAACTCTCTCCTGGGTGGCAGCTTCTGTACGAAGATGAAGAGGTGAAAACTTGGAACCAACTCAACCCTCTTTAACAGCAATATCATCTTGCATTTATATGGCGTCTTTAAGATAATAACTACCACCCCCCCCCCCCCCTCCTTTCCCCATACCCTCCCTACAAAGGTGCTTATCAGGTGGGTTATCAAACAAAAAATTTGACACTGGGCCATCTTAGAGATATTGGGGCAAGTGGCCAAAAGCTTAGTCAAAGTGGTAGGTTTTAAAGAGCATCTTAAAGGAGGAGAGAGAGGTAGCGAGGCAGAGAGGTTTAGGGAGGGAATTCCAGAGCCTGCCAGCCAGACAGCTGAAGGCACAGCTGCCAATGGAGGAGCAGCGAAAATCAGGGATGAGCAAGAGGCTAGGATTGTAGAAGTGCAGAGATCTCAGCGGGTTGCAGGAGGTGAGTAAACTGATGGCTGAATCAGGTATATTTACAGTACTCCCAAGACAAACATTGATGGCGTGATCAGGTAACCTTGCTCACGAGTGAAGAGAATAGAGCTGCCACTGTGGGCCAGGATTTTTCCTACTTGGCTGTAGATGAATACTGTATGTCAATGACCAAACATATATCCCAATTTTCATCGGCCAAACAGCCTCCCATCTTAGTCGCAGCAGTCATTCCATCCATTTTTAAAATTGAGAACAAACAAACCTCGGAAATGTGAAACAACATGATTACTGAGAACTAATCATCTTTGTAACTGAGGACCGAAAGGAAACCAGAAGTTTAGCAAATATGGTTAGTAGGTGGAAATGGCAGAAAGGCTTTTCTTTATTTTTAAAAACTCCCTGAAATTTAATAACTATTTTTTGGTGTTGAGGCTGCTTTCTTTTTTTAAAAAAAAAAGCACAGCTTAATTAAATATTGTAAAGGTTCAGGTTTGCAAAGACGGATGATTTAATATATTCGGGCAGAAATTTGCCTGGGCAGTGGTGAAACCTATTTTGTATGCGATCTAAAGCCATTGCTTTATTCAAACTTCTCACATTGAGTGGCCATAACCAGTGTGATACTGATTTGATCTGTTAGGTGAGCCATGAAAAAGCCATACTGAAAGTGTGTGTAAGAAATATTTGCAGCCTGGATTAATAGCTCAGCAAAGATGATGAACTTCTCTGCTGTATTTTCCGTTCTAATGATTTATAATAGAAATTCTCATGATACATTTGTGTATTTTTCTTAAAAGCCATGTGGCTTGTGCATGTTAGAAAGTTGACAATTGGAAAGTGGCCTTTTGTTTGGCTGCTGCAGGACAGAGTGCAGAATGGCAATCCACTAATTTGTTACAAGTCGCATGCTGTGCAGGATATTTTTAAGATAACAATGACTTTTGCTAGCCACAGCTATTTTCGTTTTTCTTTAGCTAGGGGAGCATGTCCCTTCAGGTCTACCATCCAAGCTTGCAAAGAATCAAACCATCTTGGCCAATCAAAGATCTGCCTGATGACCTTTATCTCTTATCTCACTGTGATGCATTTTGAAGGCGAGAGCTGGTTAGAGTCAGGATCAGGGGGGCCCTACCGTGGTGTGATGGAAGGTTTGAATCAAAGCAAATAGTGGCTCCTTGTACTTTTTTTCCACATGCCAGCTTGCTGTATGGCTGCCACAATGGTAACACAGGGAGCAGCTTGATTTGCAGGGATTTACATGTGTGCTAATTAGAGTGGAATAAATGATTGGCTGCTTGCTGCATTGCCGTAAAGGGTGCCCAGATGTACACACTACGTGAACATAATGTGCACGGGCATGGCGCATCAAAGTTTGTCAGCTGCATTACCTCAGCAGGCTTAGGGCCTGTCGGAGAGGATTTGCTGATAATCGTCCCTATGTTTCAGTGCTCGACTTGGGGAAGGGAAGTGGGGAGAATTAAATCCCCAAAGTCGTCATGCACTATCCCAAAAAAAAAATACCATTTACAAGTTATTACTAAACCTGGGCAGAATAACTGAGAAATGCAAACTGTCAGTTAAGATGCTAGATTTTCAGGGAATAGGGAACATTAATTTGCTCATTGATCGTGCTATTTTCAATTCTTCAGTGTGATATTTGTCGTCCAGAATCCCTTCTGTGTCTGACTTACATTTTCGAAGAATGGACACAGGATTTGTTGGCTTAAGTGTAAAACCTCCCGGTGTGTATGCTGGCTGTTGTTCGCGTATCACTTCAAATACTACAGCCTTAGACTGATCAGCATATTGTTTACCCTTCAGTTTATAAGCAGCTCAGGATCATTTTTTTGAAGTGGACACAGCAGTTGTTTCAGGCGAGTGTCAACTGCGCACTGACTTCATTAAGAGACTAGCGATGTGCCTTGAGATGGGCAATTGCCTCCTTTTTAAATAATAATAATGTGGAAAAATACATCACACGGTTGATGAACCAATATAGGAGAACGTTATTTTAAAAAGACAAATTATGATCACATTTTTGCACCGTGTAATTATTGGTTGGGCAAATATTTTCTGTTTAATTATTTTCTGCCAACACCTTCCTCGGTATTTTCATTCACAAAAAAACAATTGTCTAAAGCTGGTGAAAGTTGGTTTCTGGAGATGCCATAGTACCAAATTCTAGTTGACCTGGAAAAAGAGAGAGCTTTACAGCTTTGCTAAAGAATCCTGAATATAACTAGTTAAGGCTGCTTTGCTGACCTTTACACCTGTTTGGGGCCCTATGTTACAATGGTGACAACACTTCAAAAGTGCTTCCTTGGTTATAAAGTGCTTTGGGTTGTCCTGAAGTTATATAAATGCAGGATAATTGATTCATTCTAGAAAAATGCCCCTCAGAAAATCTTGCTATGAATATAAACTCACGTTATTCTTTGTCACAAACTTTTACAAAATTTACTTTGTTTTCTCCATTTTGCTATGTGTCATCCATTTGCTCAGCTGGTGGCAGTTAGTCAGAATGTTCTAGGTTCAAGTCCTGCTGCAGGACTTGAGCACAACAATCTAAGTCGTCACTCTAGTGCAGCACCGAGGGAGTGCTGCACTGTCAGAGATGCTGTCTTGCAGTGAGATGTTAAATTGAGGCCTCTGTCTGCCTTCTCAGGTAGATGTAAAAGATCCCATTGCACTATTTTGAAGAAGAACAGGGGAGTTATCCCCAGAAGCCTGCCCAATTATCTGGTTATTTGGTCATTATCACTTTGTTGCTTGCGGGAGCTTGCTTTGTGCAACTTGACTGCCACATTTCCTACATTACAACAGGGAATACATTTCAAAATTACATAATTGGCTATAAAGCACTTTGTGATGTCCGGTGGTTATAAAAGGAGCTATATAAATGCAAGTTTTTTTTTACCTAATGCCAAGATTCCGTGTTTTGACACTGAAATTTTCCAAACTAACTTTTAATAGGCTTTTAACAAGCCTGTGTTCTTGACAGCGTTATATATGCAATAACCAAGTCCAGATTTGTTTTTGACGGAAATATGACTTCTGTTATTTGCAACTATGTTGACTATAAGCACTCCTTGTTCATCTCAATTTATTCCAAAGAAAATGGTTTGCATTTTAATTGAGGAACGTGCAATAACTTTAAGCAGATTGATTTATGCTTACTGACATCAAGTTGTATATAAAATTCTTGTTTGCTGCAATCTGGTCCCTGGAAATCATGTATGACCAATAAATCTTTCATATGATTTGCTTATGCTAACTGCCTCAGTTTATCTGATGCTGAAATCCTCATCAACGTCTTTGTTACGCCTAGACTTGTCTATTCTAATGCTCCCCTGGCTGGTCTCCCATCTCCCACCCTACATAAACTTGTGCTCGTCGAAAACTATACACCCCCCACCCCCCCATATCCTTTTTTTTAGTTCATGGGATGTGGGTGTCACTGGAAAGGTCAGCATTTCTTGTCCATTCCTAATTACGCTTGTAAAAATGGCGCTAAGCCACCTTCTTGAACTGCTGCAGCCCATGTAGTCATAGTCTAGATACAGCCACGGTGCTGTTAAAAAGGGAGTCCTAGGTTTTTGACCCAGCAACATTGAAGGAATAGCAATATAGCTCCAAGTCAGGTTGGTGTGTGGCTTGGTGGGGAACTTGCAGGTGATGGTGTTCCCATGCATTTGCTACCCTTGTCCTTCTAGGTGGTAGAGGTCACAGGTTTGGAGGGTGCTGTCGAAGGAGCCTTGGTGAGTTGCTGCAGTGCATCTTGTAGACGGTACACACTGCTGCCACTGTGTGTTGGTGGTAGAGGGGGTGAATGTTTAAGATGGTGGATGGGGTGCCAATCAAGCAGGCTGCTTTGTTCTGGATGGTGTCAAGCTTTTTGAGTGTTGTTGTAGCTGCAATAATCCAGGCAAGTGGAGACTATTCTATTACACTCCTGACTTGTGCAATGTAGGTGGTGGACAGGCTTTGAGGAGTCAGGAGGTGAGTTACTCGCTGCAGAATTCCCAGCCTCTGACCTGCTCTTGTAACCACTATTTATATGGTTGGTCCAATCAAGTTTCTGGTCAGTGGTAACCCCAGGGACTCCGTGATAGTAGGGCCTTTGAATGTCAGATTAGATTCAGGTTATGTCAGGTTAGATTCTCTCTTGATGCAGATGGTATTGCCTGGCACTATTGTGGCATGTATGTTACTTGCCACATATCAGCTCAAGTCTGAATGTTATCCAGGTCTTGCTGCTTATGGACATGGGCTGCTTCAGTATCTGAGGAGTCGCGACTGGTGCTGAACATTGTGCAATCATCAGCGAATATCTCCACTTCTGACCTTATGATGGAAGGAAGGTCATTTATGAAGCAGCTGAAGATAGCTGAGCCTAGGGCACTACTCTGAGGAACTCCTGCAGTGATGTCCTGGGACTGTGATGACCGACTTCCAACCATCTTCCCTTGTACTAGGTATGACTCCAACCACCAGAGTTTTCCCCCTGATTCCCATTGGCTCCAGTTTTGCTAGGGCTCCCTGATGTCACACTCAGTCAAATGTCCCCTCAAAGCCTGCCACTCTCACCTCACCTCTTGAGTTCAGCTCTTTCGTCCATGTTTGGACCAAGGTTGTAATGAGGTCAGGTGCTGAGCGACCCTGGTGGAACCCAAACTGAGCGTCAGCGAGCAGGTTATTGCTGAGTAAGTGCTGCTGGATGGCACTGTTGATGACCCCTTCCACCACTTTACTGATGATTGAGTGGAGACTGATGGGATGGCAATTGGCCAGGTTGGATTTGTCTTGACTTTTATGGACAGGACATACCCGGGTCATTTTCCACATTGCTAAGTGGATGCCAATGTTGTAACTGTACTGGAATAGTTTGGCTAGTGGTGTAGCTGGTTCTGGAGCACAAATTTTCAGTACTTTGCTGGAATATTGTCAGGGCCCATAACCTTTGTAGTATCCAGTGCCTTCAGCCATTTCTTGATATCACGTGGATTGAATCAAACTGTCTGAATACTGGCATCTGTGATGCGAGGGACTTCAGGGGGACGCCGAGATGGATCACCCACTTGGCACCTCTGGCTGAAGATTGTAGCAAATCCTTCAGCCTTATCTTTTGCACTGATGTGCTGGGCTCCCCATCATTGAGGATGGGGATAGCTGTGGAGCCTCCTCCCCCAGTGAGTTGTTTAATTGTCCACCAACATTCACGACTGGATGTGGCAAGGCTGCAAAGCTTAGATCTGATCTGTTGGCTGTGAGATTGCTTAGCTCTGCCTATTGCATGCTGCTCATGCTGTTTGACATGTGAGTAGTCCTGTGTGTAGCTTTGCCAAGTTGACACCTCATTTTTCAGTATGCCTGCTGCTGTATCTAGCATGCCCTCCTGCACTCTTCATTGAACTCACACTAATTCTTGTTCACCCATCATCCCTGTACTTGCTGACTCTCTGGTTCAGAAACACCTCTGTTTGAAAATTCTCATGGTTTTCAAATCTTTCCATGGCCTTGCCCGTCTCTATCGCTGTAACCCCTTCTAGCCCTACAAACCTTTGAAATCGCCGTGGTGCGCTAATTCTAATCTCGTGCATGCCCGGAGTTTTAATCTCTCCGTCATTGTGGCCGTGTCTTCTGCTGCTTCGGCCCTAAGCTCTGGAAATCCCTCCCTAAACCTCTCCACCTCTACCTCGCCTCTTTTAAGATGCTCCTTAAAACCAACCTCTTTGACCAAGCTTTTGTTCTCCTGGCCTCATACCTCCTTTGGTGGCTCCAGTGTCAACTTTTGTTAGATAATGTTCATGTGAAGCACCTTGGAATGTTTTAATTCGTTAGAGGTGCTGTATAAATGCAAGTTGTTGTTGTTGTTGGATGTCACTGCTAGAGATGGGAGAATTCCCAGATCCACGAACCTGACCCTTTAGCAATGGCTGCCCACAGGTCGGATTTTCAGTCCGAGGGCAAGGTTGGATTAAAAGTTGGGGCGGGCGATCCTGAAAGAACTGAGGAGGATTCCGGGTGCAGAGGCGGGCTGGCTGGAAGGCCTACCTCTGGGATCCAAATATTTGTCCAAAGGTTAAAAATAAAGAGTAAAACATGAAACATCTCTCCAGCCCTCACCCCCTCAACCCCCCACATGCTACCCATGCTCCAAACCATGCCACCTCATGCTCCCACCCACCCCTAAAACCCCTTATAGCCTCCATGCCAACCTATGACACCCCAACCTACCTTCATAATCCCTCATACCCCTATGCCAATCTATGCCCTCTATGCCAACCTATGCCTCCATCCACTCCTATAATCCCTCATGCCCTCCTCCCCAACCTATGCCTCTCCACCCATCCCCGTGGCCCTTTATAGCCCCTGTGCCAACTTAGTGCCAACTCATGCCAACTGATGCTCTCCACCCACCAGCCTTTGCCCTTACACTGACTATGCCAACTCACCTAGTATCCACCATGAGCAGACCTCAGGACCCATACAGAGATGAGATAAAATAAAGTTCTAAGTGTCTGTTGCAGACTTCACTAGATTGAAAAAAGCACTCTCATTCATAAAAATCCATTTACTATACTTACATTTTTTCAACTAAATAAAGCCTTATAACTGCAAACATTCCATTCAAGTGCACAATTTCTTATAACAAGCACAGGAATTCATAGTCCCACATCAAAAAGTCTATAATCACTTGCAGCTGTCAATCAAACTACAAAGTGGCAGGCACCCTACTGTGATAATGGATGGTTGTACTATCAGTCATGCAGCACTAATCCAATAAAGGAAGCCCTCAGGCTTATATGGACAGACACTGAAATAGCAAGCAATCTTTTTTTTAACGCTCCAGACATTTTTTTTTAAAGAATTAAAGGGCAGGGCTTTCAAATGTCTTGACAGCTCCCTTTTGACAGGTGCTTCTGATAGTTTTAACAGGTCTATTGACAGTTCCAATGAGCTTGACAGTAATGAGTTTATGCACTTTTTATGCACATTTATGTCTTCTTTTAACAGCTCCAAATGGCACCTACACTTCCCAAAAGGGCACCTGACCTCCACCAAAGGCACCTTACCTCCCCTAAAGGTGTACCCTGGCTATCCAAACGAATCCACAAAGTTCAGACCTATTCTTACCTGGTCCAATCTGCATACTTCAGGTTTCACGCTCCTGGCCTATCAAAAGCCCACTTCAGTGGGGATAACTGATGATTTGAATGGCCAGCTGCCTCCATAAATCATTTATGCACGAAATGCACCCTGTCCCCCACATTAAAATGGAAATTGCAGTGTTCAGGGGCAGGATTTAGGATTTTTGAGCATTTCTGCTATTTTCGTGGAGAGCCTCTCCGTCATGTTGAAAACCTGGGCTGAAGGTAGATGTAGACATACAAGAAAATAGTGAGAAACTACGAGAGGCACAGTTGGTAGGAGATGTGCCGGAAGAAGAGTAACACTTAGAGACAGTACGCACGAGACAAACAGAGAATTAAAGAGACAGGGAAGGAAAGCATTAAATAACGGGATTAAGAAAAGAGTTGGATTCAGCTGCAGAAGTGATGTTGAAAGTGTGTGGGAAACACACAAAGAAGGAAAAAAGGGGGACAGATAAAATGCAATACAAATAAAAGACAATGTTAGAGAGTGGATGACCAAAAGACAGAGACAATGGGAGAGGTTTTAACTCCCACAAAACTCACCCACTTGCACTGTTAAAATTGGGCCCGATTTATTTTTTATATTTGTCAGCAGTGCCAGGGAAATTAACTAGTTGAATTAAAAGTGGTTGATAAAACATGGGTTATAATTATTAAGATTTTTTTTCCATTTTATAATTAAACTCTCAGTGAGACTTATTCAACGATGTTTTAATTTTATTTTTATTGATCATTTGCATTTTTTAGCCTTCTATCTGTGATTATGCATAGCATTTGTTACTATTTTATTTTTTGGAATATAAAAACACAGCCTTGCTTAAAAATACAATTAATTTCGCTATATATTGTGCTAGACTCCGCTCACACCATAAACCATACTTGCATCAGTTTATGGTCATCGAGTTATTCGGGCTATTATTTGCAATGTAATACCTTGATTGTATGGTTGTTGCCATAATGACTTAAAACTCGATTTGGAAATCAATTAAAATTGCTTCATAAAACTATCTAATTCTCTATTATACTACACCATTTCTTTTTTCCCTCTTCTGATAATTAGACTTAATTACATTACCACCACAAGTGGTTAAGATATTTTCTACAGATAAGTTTACATCAATTTAATTGTCCTTGTCATATATCATCCAGTTTTATGTTTAACCCTGGTTTAAAAGCACACAAATGAATTGCACTTTAGTTGAGCACAAGGTAATAAAAATTTAAATGGAGTGAATATGTTCATGAAAACTGCAGACTCTATTATCAACTACATCTGCACAACAGTGTAAAGTTTTGAATAAAACAATAATTAGTTTGAAGATGGTGCAGCATTAAACTTAAATAAGGCATGTACAATGCTAAAGATACAATGTTGAATCATTCTATTTCAATTGCTGTGTGAGAATCTTTTGAAATTTCTTGGCAAAAGAATTTGGCAATAGGAAAAAAAAATACTCTGAACAATTTTTTTTGGTAATAATATTTGGTGTGAGGGCAGGAACCTGCACATTCACCCTGTTGTTTCTGATTGGTTGTAACCTTAAAATACAACCATTCCACATCACCACCACTTTCGTTGGTGTATATTTAACCTAGCCAATTTATCTGTTCCTTGTTAATTTTCTCCACTTCTCTTCACTCCTGAAGAGACAGACTGAGATTGAATGGGGACTTTGCTGATTTGTAAAATACATTTACTCTCTAGCTCCAAAGTTACTGGCGGACAGCAACAAACAGTAGCTTTCCAGGGTAAATTTAATAATCCTACATACCCGTTGCACAAACCTCATCAAAGAACCAATAGGAAATGTTGTTGCGCAGACTTTCTGAAATGTGCTGCCTTTGAACAGAGGTCCTCACTGGGCAGATGGGATGGCTGAATTCACTTGCAAATGCCTTCCTGCATCTAAACAACTTGATGTGAATCAGAATTTGCACTGTTCAATGTTCTCATTCTTAAACCTTTCAACAGAAAATAGTAAGATTTTTGAGTTTCTATTAAGCAATGGGAACTGGCATATTATAAGACTGAAGCCTAGCTTTGAAGATTCTCCGTGGACATAAATTTGTAATGGGTTCCTGCTATTTTCAAAATGTTTTTAATAATGTCGTGTCTCAATGGGGCAGCAGTGTTATTGTTGAGTCAGATGGTTGTTGGTACAAGTCCCACTACAGAGCACAAATGCAGACTGACACACCAGGGAAATATTGAGGAAGTGCTGTATTGTCGGAGGTGCCGTCTTTCAGCTGAGAGGTTAAGCCAAGGCCCCACCTGCTGTCTCAGGTGCACTTAAAAGGTTCCATGGCACTATTTCGTGGAAGAGCAGGAAGTTACCCCCAATGTCCTGGGCAATATTTATCCCTAAAAAATCAGCATCACTAAAACAGATTGGCCATTATCTCATTGCTGTTTGTGGGAGCTTGCTGTACCCAACTTGGCTGCCACGTTTCCTACATTACAACAGTGGCTACAACATTACAACAATGGTTACACTTCAAAAGTACTTCATTGGTTGTAAAGGGCTTGGAGGTGCCCTGTAGCTGTGAAAGGTGCTATGTAAATGCAAGACTTTCTCTTTTTACAGTACATAGTATTTCAGTTCCTTCCCTGGCTTTGCATCTTTCAGCATCTCCTGGTGGCTGTCCGTGACTGAACTGGGGGAAATCCTCTTGCTATGACATGCAGGAAATGGTTGTACAGGATAACGGATCATTAAAAAAATCTGTTGATAGCCGTTGATCCTTATTAAAGAAGTGTGAGTTGACTAAAGAAAACGCAGATCAGATTTCAGATTGTATTAAAGGGGCCATCCAGTGCAAAATGGAAAGTACTCTCTTTAGGCTGTGTAAGTCTCTGTTTTAGATGGAAGCATAAAATTATGCAACACAAATGAAAGACGATACAAATAAAAGACGGGATTAATAAATTGAATGAGCAAAACTATGGCAAATGGATTCAACATAGGCAACTGTGAGGTCATCCACCTTGGACCTAAAAAGGATAGAACAGGGTGCTTTCTAAATGGTGAAAAGCTAGAAACATTGCACGTCCGAAGAGACTTAGTGCATAGATCATAGTGAAATGTATGGACCAGTATATAAACAAAATCAAAAATGCTAATGGAATGCTGGCCTTTATATATAGAAGACCAGAATAAAAGGGGTGTAGAAGCCATGCTCCAGCAAGACAAAGTCCTGGTTAGACCACACCTGCAGTGACTGTGAACAGTTCTGGGCACCACACCTTAGGAAGGACTTGGATTGAGTGCAGTGTAGATTTACCAGAATGATAAACTGGACTCCAGTGGTTAAATTACGAGGAGAGATTACAGAACTAGGCTTGGATTCCCTGGAATTTAGAAGATTAAGGGGCAATTTGATTGCAGTTTTCAAGTTATTAATGGGAATTGACAGGGTAGATTGAGAGAAACTATTTTTCTACTGACTGGGGAGGGCAGGACCAAGGAACAAAAGTTGGAACCAGACCTTTCAAGAATGAAGTTTGGAAACACTACTGCAAACTAAGGGTGGTAGATGTTTGGAAGTCTCTTCTGCAAACAGCACTTGATACTGGGTCAATTGTAAATTTTAAATCTGAGATTGATGGATTACTATTAAACAAAGGTCCTAAACCATACGCGGCAAAGACAGATCATGGATCAGCCATGATCTCCTTGAATGGCGGAACAAGCTCGAGGGGCTAAATGACCACCGCCTGCTCCTAGAGAAAGATGATTAAGTTTTTTTTAGATTGAGGGAATGGATCCAATTGCATTCAATAAATTATTTTAGATCGATAAGGATTTTCGATCAGTTATGACACAGCCGATGGTAATGGCTGAGTTGTTCAAATCCCACGGGAAAACTTGAAACAACTGTCGTAATCCATTTTTGCAATTTGCATGTTTGAGATGCAGGCTTTGAATTCAGTAGTAATAAGACCACCGAGTCTCGTAGTTTTTATATAAAACTAAATTAAACATTTATTAATTTAACAAGAAATTAAACACATGCACATGTCTGCAAATTACTACCATAATAACTTTTAACAAAATCTCCAAATTAATCATTCCCAGGTAAATCTTCACCTAGACAACAATAACCCATAGACTTTAAATAGACACCAGGCAAAACATATTTGACCTTACAAATTCAAAATGAGGTTCCTTTCAATTTGGTTCCTTTGCAGACAGTTGTAGGCTTACAGGCTGGTTAGATATTACATGGCTCTGATCGATAAGATCGATAAGGATTGCTACAGGACATGCATACAAAATCCTTAGGCAAAGAATCAGATTAGATGTTAGGAAACATTTATTTTTGTTGAAAGCCACTGCTCTCTGGAACAGGCCAGCAAAATATGCAGTGGGTATGAATTTGCTACAGTCCTTTTAGAAGGAAATTATGGCGATGAGGAGGCTTTGAGTTACAAAGGGTAAATTACTAGTTAGCAGGGAAGATGGGTTGTTTATGGGCTACTTTAGAATCCCCGAGCTTTGATTTTTTTGCACTGGGGAATTGTCAGAATATTTCTCAGCTTTGTTCCTGAATTGCAGGTTTTATTATTCCATTGTTACATCACCACCTGAAAGATCCCCTCCAAGTCAGTCACCATCCTGACTTGGAAATATATCACTGTTCCTTCACCGTCGCAGCGTCAAAATCCTGGAACTCCCTCCCTAACAGCAGTGTGGGTGTACCTACACCACATGGACTGCAGCGGTTCAAGAAGGCAGTTCACCACCACCTTCTCAAGGGCAACTAGGGATGGACAATAAATGCTGGCCCAGCCAGCGAAGCCCACATCCCGTGAATGAATATAAAAAAAAAGATCTCTTGCCCCCTCCCAGCATAGATAAAGGATGGGTGAACAGTGTACAAGATATTTTTCATGGGATTTGGACATCACTGGCAAGGCCAGTGTTTATTGCCCGTTCCTAACTGTCCTTCAGAGGTGGTGAGCTTCCTTCTTGAACCACTGCAATCTGTGTGGTGTAGGTGCGCCCACAAGGCTTTTAAGGAGTGAATTCCAGGATTTTGACCCAGTGATGATTAGGAACAGCGATATAATTCCAAGTCAGGATGGCATATGACCCGGAGGGGAATTTACAGTTGGTGGTGCTCAATGCATCTGCTGCCTTTGTCCTTCTAGGCAACAGTTTTGGAAGGTGCTGTTGAAGAAGCCTTGTCAAGTTGTTTTAGTGCATTTTGTAGATGGTACACATTGTGATATGAGTTGCTGGCGTAGGGATGAATGTTGAAGGTGGCGGATAGTAACTAAGCAAGCCAATCAAGTGGGTTGTTTGTCTTGAATGGTGCTGAGCTTCATGAGTGTTGTTGGAGCTGCACTCATCCAGGCAAGTGGGGAGTATTCCACCACACTCCTGACTTGTGCCTTGTAGATGATGGGACGGGCTTGCAAATTTACAATAAAACAAATTAAATCAAAGATGTTTGCACAGTTTTCCTCAGGGCGGGATTTTCTGGCCCTGTCTGCTGCTGGGATCGTCAATGGACTTTTGGCGGGGTTGCCAAATCCCCCGCTGCGGGTCCCGCCCACGATGGGGCTGGAAAATCCCGGCCTCAGTCTTTTCCCCCGCTTAATTTAGAACTACACTTTGCTTAGGAGCATTATTTGAACGTTAAGTTACAAACAGGCACGATGTTTCATAACATATCAGTATCGATGGTGACTTTGTAGTAGTTTGATACAACTGAGTGGCTTCCTAGGCCATTTAAGAGTCATAAATTGCTGTGGGTCTGGTGTCACATGTAGGCCATGTCATAAGGACAACAGATTTCCTTCCCTAAAGGACATTAGTGAACCAGATGGGTTTTTACAACAATTGACAATGGTTTTACATTAGATTTTTAATTCCAGATTTTTACTGAATTCAAACTCCATCGTCTGCCCTGGCAGGATTTGAACCCGGGTCCCCAGAGTATTACCCTAGGCCTCTGGATTACTAATCCAGACAATACCCACTATGCCATCACCTCCCCCTGGTTTTGATTTTGCTAGCAGAAATGTAAAATAATTGCAATTTATTTGATTGTGGAGGAAAATACTTCTGTAAATTCTCTCATTTTCTGTGATATCTTCCTCAGCCAGTCTGAAGGTTTAAAATATCTGCACTAAACCTTATTCACAATCTTCCTTCTATTCTAGAAGTGCAGAAAGATACCTTCCCCTACCCAGTTAGTTCCTTCCACTTATGCTAGAAAACTTGATCAAGCCCGCTGCATTCTTCCAGAGTGAAGGTCAAGTGCAAATGGTACATAAGCTGGGGATTTTGAATTGAGTCTCCAGCATTACTTCGGCACTACAATTATCAAGCTGTATTATCAACAACAATGTACATTTATAAAGCACCTTCAGCATAGTAAAATGTCACAAGGTGTTACACAGGAGAGTTATTGAACAAAATTTGATACTCGGCCATTTGAGATATTTGGACAGGAGACCAAAAGCTAGGTCAAAGAGGTAGGTTTTAAGGAGGAGAGTGAGGTTTAGCGAAGAAATTCCGGTGCTTGGGGCCAAGGCAGCTGAAGGCCCAGATACCAGTTGTGGGCTGAGGATGTTCCAGAGGCCAGAATTGGAGGTGGCAGTTGCCTCGGAGGGTTTTCAGGTTGGAGGAGGCTAGAGAGGTAGATAGGGTTGAGGCCATGGAGGGATTTGCACTCAAGGATGAGAGTTTTAAATGGAAGTGTTGGCAGACTGGGAGCCAATGTAGGCTAGCGTGCAAAGGGATGATGGAGGAAGGGGATTTGATGTGAGTTAGGACACGGGTAGCAGAGTTTTAAATGAGCTCAAGTTTACGAAGATCCAAAGTGGGAGGCCAGCCAGGAGAACATTGGAATAGTCGAATCTAGAGATAACAAAGGCAAGGCTAAGGGTTTCGGCAGCAGATAAGCTGAAGAAGGTGGGTATTTTGCGTAATGTAAAGATGTGAAGACCTTTACCTTATATTTGTAGTTGCTTCAGTGCAATAAATCATCACAAAGAACGTTATTTAATTCTGGTGAAGAAAACTTGGTATCGCCACACAATCTTAATTTTATTCTGGAAGTAGCACGATTACAATACATTAACTTGTCAAATTCTCCAATCTAGAAAGCTAACTGGAGTACTAGTCTATGGTCACAGTGTGTTGATTTTTCTATTTGGCAGCAGGCACTGTGGGAAACTGATAGCTTCTATGAAGAAAAGTACTGCAGTGAGCAATTATATGCAAAATGACAGAATGAAATTATTACAGTTGTTCAGAAAGAGCATTTGATTTTTTGCAGATGACTGTCATTTGATCTGTTGGTATTTTTCATTTGCTTTGTTAACTTAATGCTGTAAGTATGATTTCTGTAATGTAAAATAGAAAACTGACTTCATTCTTTTAACATTCTTTGTGCCTTTCTTATGTGTTAGTATTATCTGCACTGGATAAAATGCAAGTTTAAAATAATTAGAGGCTAAGAAATATATCATTGCAGCCATAACAAAGCTTAGATCTCAGATATGGAATAAACATTTAGTCTAGTGAAATAATGGAAAGTGAAGCGTTCTCTTTTTTAAAGCATGAGTAATTAGCGAGTTGATAAACAAGAAGTATTTTGCTAAAAAAAAAACACTTTTCAGTTTTATTGAAACAGTAGGATTTTCTGATCCAATAATAAGTGGACCTAAAATGTAGCAATTTCCAGTATTCAGGTTAGATTTTTCAACAGTCTAGTGGAGAGAAAAAAAATTATTTTCCATGAACACGTGTGCGGCAAATTGCTCAACGTATCAAGAACATACAGGACCTTTATTTTATCTGGAAAACATATATTAAAGTACGCTGCAGGGCTGTGTGTTGTTTTAAAACCCCCTCCAGTCTTTTTTTTAATGCAATTTCCTGTTGAAAAAGTTGGGAGCGCTGCACGCGTTCCAGTGTGTCTCAGCTGATCCTCCACTAGGCGTCAAGAAGGTTTGCAAAAGGATTGCTTTGCCATGAGGAGCACCCAAACACGATAAATAAAACATGTAGCTGGGAACGATACTAACCCCATTGATTCTCATCAATGAATGAGCTCCGATTTCATGCAGGCTGTGTTGTCAGTGTAAAAAAATATTTCTGTAATTATCTGGCCTCCTCTCTCTGTGCCACCTTTCTGCGGCACTCTGGGCTTGGCTAAGCTGGCAGATTGCAGTACTTGTTTTGAGTGCGTGGAACGCTTTGATGCCAGATGAGAGGAAGCCTGGCATTGATTAAGCAACTAGTCTTTTGAGTTCTATTTACCATGATTAATTCAAGCTCTCGCTGGGTATGTTTGCTTTGAGTCGGAATGTTTAACAGGAAAATAATTCACTTATTGCTCATAATGATGATTATCCATACTTTTGTTGTCTGTCAGGACCTCTGGTATTTTTTTTCTTAAAAGCAGGAGATAAATAAAACAAACAAAAGATTGAATAGTTACATAATTTTATATAATATCAAATTTAGATTTGTTAACCGGGAGTGACAAAGGAATATTTTGCAGAACACCAACGGTTTAATGGGAATGTGATACCATTAAAAAAGTAAGAAATTTTGCCAGCGTTTGTCTTCAAAACACTTGAAATGTACCTGGCATATTAGATTGCTTGCTTTATATAATTTTGTTTTATAGATATGACCAGGTTCAGGTTACTGCCTTTTGCAATATATTGTACTGTTTTAATGGGGATCCTATAGGTATCCAGTTTTATATTTTTCTAGAGTGTACCATGTCTCCCATTAATGACTCCACTAGTCTGTGTCCTGTGCAAAATGATAGAATTACTTTAGAAATCAATATTAGAATGACTGCATTGCCCACCTTTTCTCTAAAGGACAGATAAGATGACAAATGGTTTACCCCACAAAGTTTGACACTTGCAGTCTGTTGTTAAGAGGCGAACAGTGGTTGCTATTATGTGTGTTGTTATACACACAGAGAGAAAGAGGACCAGCCTTTCGCAGTCTGAGATTTCCACTTAATTCTATTTTTTTTAACCTCATTTGTGGTCAAGTTAGCTCATACCTCCCCTTTCCACTGTCACCGGTAATGGACCTTTTTTTGTGTCCTATAATGCTGTACTAGCCCAACATTGATTATATGTAATAGAGTGTAACCATTATTTTGGTTTTCAAGCTGTATTATTCTCAAGTGGCTACTGCCCGCTGTAACCTTTGACTTGAGATTATTATTAGGCTGTAAGACCATTATAAATTCATTCACTTTTTTTTTCCCCCACATACAAAATGTCCTTCAGGAATAGCACAGAATGATATATGGGGCCAAGAGTTTTTACAACAAAGACACATTTTGAGCAGAAGGTTTAATTGAAGGTTGGTAGCCATTTGTCATTAAAAGAACATGGTAGACAAATACAGTACCTTGAATTTCCCTGGAGATCCTGTGGTGCATGTTGGCTGTAGACCCTTATATCTTTTGCTCTTACTGAATCTTTTAAAGTATGTAGCACACATTAAAACACTTAACAATATGGGGCATAGCAAATAGGTTTCATAAAAATCCTCCCTCTTACAAACTTGATGGCTGGTGATATTAATCTTGCTTCATTTTGCAAAATTTACATACCATTACCTCATGAATAATGACCATACTTATTGCCTGTTTAAATGGAATAGAAATAGTTCTAATACTTAGTCATGTAGCTACTGCTCTTTGTGTAGAACAGACCCAAAATGGTTAATCTTTCGTTCAGTTCAATTTAGACATTTGCTTTTAAGCCCGGTGCAATTGTACCAGTGGCACATCACTTGTATTACTGCATCATGTTACAATGCGGAAAGTAATGTCACAAATCTTAAAAGATGGTTGATGCATGGATGTCTTCTGTCACAAGTAATCATGCTTTCACTCAAGAGCCAGGCCTATCGAAACTGAACTCTGCTGCTTTGCTGCAGGTCACCTTTCATGCACAATTAGTGTTGTAACAGCACTTCGGTCACAAGTTGTCGTGAATGTTTATCATAAGAGCATCATTCCGTGGAAGTGTAGCAGTGATTAGTCCGGCTTCTACTTCCTTCAGCATATCGGCGGGAGATGGCACTTGGATCTGAGTCAGAAAAACTGTTCCATAAGGCCCTGTCCATTGATTCTCTGCGGCTTAACTGCAAGGAGCCTTGGGCCTTTGGAATGTACTTGCAAGGACTTTATTCCACCTCCCCCAACCCCACCATCCCATGCTCATGTTGTTTCATGTCTTTTCCCTCTCAGTAACTGTCATTGACTCCTGTCACAGCACACTTTGACAAGAATGAAAAGAGCTATCTTCCTGCTGTTTTGGCCCCGTGTCAGTATCAACAAGTTATACGTGTGACACCGCATTCACTGGCCCATTCCAGTGCTACTCAGAAAAGCCAGCAATAAATCCACTATGTCACTAAAGTTGGATTTCACTGAACATGTAATGAAAAGGGTTTAATAAATTTGATGCTTTATATAAAAAAAGTTTTAGTTTCCCTTGGTTTAATTAATGCCCCATTAAAATAAATGCAACTGCTCTGAATTTGAGCGTCATTTTTTGAATGCTTTAATGGAATTTAAAAGTGATGAATGATCATTTTGTGTTGCTATTTATAAGATTTTCTTTTATAAAAGTAATGTTTCTGGTAAGCACACACAATCTTCAGCAGGAAAAAATGTAAATATTTCAGTACTACTGCCAGAAAGTAACAAGCAGTATTGATTTTGTTATGTCTTTGGACCTATTAGCTCCCTTGATAAAAAAAAAGGTTGCTATTCGTTAATTCAGTGAACACCTAACATCTTAGACCACGGTGCCTAAGGCTTAGTTGCTATATAGACTGTGAAATATTATTCTTTGTAAAATTGGTACAGATTCTTTTTTTGATATTTGGGCAGAAGGAACATTTAACTTTTGCATAGAATTAAGTTGCTGAGTTATGGTAAACTTTAGTAGCTTCATAGAGTCAAAGAGTGCCGAAGAAAGCTATTTGGCCCATTATGCCTGTGCTAGCTCCTTGAGTTTCGTCCCACTCTCTTGCCCTTTCCCCGTAGCCCTTCAAAATTCTCCCTGTCAGGTAAATAATTCTCTTTTGAAAGCTGCTATTGAGTCTCTGCCTTTTCAGGCAGAACATTCCAATCATCATAACTTGCTGTGTAAACTTAAAAAAAACTATCCTTGTTTCTCCCCTGGATTTTCTTCGTGGAGAATTTGCTGTAAAATAATTTTTAAGTCAGGACAAAACAACCAGAATATAGCCAGATACAAGGAGAGTATAAGTGCCAGTTTAAAAATGCAAGCCAGTAATAGTGTACAAAAGTACTGAGTCCAGAGTTTTGTGTTCTTAAATGCCTCCTATGGTTTTGGCTGTGGCTCAGTGTTGGAATTCTTGCCTCTGACTCAGAAAGTAGTGGGTTCAAGTCCCACTAGACGAACTTAAGAGAAGTCTAAGTCCAGAACTGAGAGAGTGCACTGTCGGAATCAATGCCTTTGGGTGAGCCGTTAAACTAAGGCCCCGTCTACTCTCGCGGGTGGATGTAAATGATCACCGTTTCGAAGAAGAACAGGGAAGCATGCTGGCCAGCGTTTATTCCTTAACCAACACCTAAATTAACTGAAAGAAAAGCAAACAATGTTGTAAAAACTCAGCAGGCCTGACAGCATCTGTGGAGAGAGAGAGACAGAGTTAACGTTTCGAGTCTGTGAACTCTGTCTTTCTCTCCACGGAAGCTGTCAGACCTGCTGAGTTTTTCCAGCATTTTTTGTTTTTGTTTCAGATTTCCAGCATCCGCAGTATTTTGCCTTTAACCTAAAATAACTGATCCTACTGTTCTTTTTGGGACCGTGTGCTGTGTCTCTTATATTACAACAATGACTACACTTCAAAAGTACTTAACTGGCTGCAAAGGAATCAGAACGGCCTCCGGTCATGAAAGGCCCTATAGAAATATAATTTTTTTTTAAAAATCGGGACTATCCTGTCTATTTCAAATAGCTATTTTTGCCATGAACCTTTGCTTAACATTACTGATTAGAGTACACTATAATACTTCCTATTTGCCCGGGAACCTTGCAGCCAGCAGTGTTCTTTGAGTCAGCAGGATGTCACTCTCTCTGACCTGTCCCTTTTCCTTTTGTGTTGCTGTTGCTGCAGTGCTGAGGTTTGGAATTCAAGAGCACAGAGTTGTTTCAGTCCTTATTCTGAAGAACTGGAGGAGAAAGTGACAAAATTTGCTATAGGAAGTGAAAAACAACAGTACCGCCCTAGCAAGGAAACGCATTGCAGGAATAAAGCAACCCCACGAGAAAAGAAACTCAGAAGCAAAAAAAGAGCAGCTGGGTATGCTAGGAATCTGAAATGAAAACAGAAAATGCTGCCAAATCTCAACAGGTCAGGTAGCATCTGTGGAGAGAGAAACAGGGTTAATGGGTGGAATTTAATGGAGCCCACGGCAGAGCGGGCATGATGGCGCTGGGGTTGGGGGGTGGTGGGATGTTGTGCCAGGAAAATCCAGCAAGAGTACCTGTGTCCGATTCCCCGAATGGGGAAAAGAAAACCTTCTGAATTTAGTGGGGAGCAGGAAGAGCCTGAGGTGGGAAAACTGCTCGCTGGAGATGGGATGTCAATTAGATGCTTGAATGACCCACTTGAAGCCAATTATCCCTGAGCCCACCAGGATTTAATGGTGCTGCATGGATTAAATAGAACTCGCAGCTCTCTGTCTCCCGGAGGGTGCCCATCAAGCGCTGTCGGGTTTGCTAGTGGCCTATCAGGAGGGTCCCTTGCTGACAGGTGCTCCGCGACCGATTGAGGGACCCGGCAGCTCTGAAAGCCACCCTCGCCGGCGACTGCCTCCCTGTGACCCCCATCCCGCCCCGCTCACCCGTCTCCAGGGATCCAGTGATGATGCCTGGTGAAGGCCTCCGAGCATTGCCGGCATCAGCCATGGTTCCCTGTGACACTGCCAGCAGTGGAGAGCTGCCGGCACTTCTGATTGGCCGCAGCTCCCTGGTGGGATTTCTGCCCTTGATCACGTGGGAGGCCAGGCACTGACCATTGACTGCCTGATTGTGCTTAAAAGTCTTTGGGCCTCCCAAGCAGAAACAACGTGGGGCTCCCACCAGTTCTGCTATTGGTGGGGGAAGGGTGGAGGGACCCCTGTTGCAGGAACTAAATTCCGCCCAACTTTTCAGGTCAGTCTTTCTTTATGTAGCGCAGCTTCTGATGAAGAACCTCCTCCTTAGAAAGATTTCACTCCTGCTGGCAAATCAAGAGCAATGAAGCAGGAATAGCAGAAAACACGCTACAAGTCATTGCTAATTAATTCGAAAGTAGAAATACGGAAAGGAAGAACTTGCATTTCTGTAGCGCTTTTTGTGACCTCAAGATGTCCAAAAGGGCTTTACAGCCAATGAAATACTTTTGAAGTGTAGCCACTGTTGCAATAGAGGCGTACCTAGTTCATGGTAAAGGGAGGTCATTGTAAGGTAAAAGGTAAAATAAGCTATTCTGTAGTTTGTAGGGGCAGGGAGTTTAGAAATACTCTTATCAATCTTCAGAAATTCGTTAGAAACATGCATCATGACTTGGTAGTGCAATATGCCATTAATACAACGAGGGTAAATGTTCCATTTCCTCACGCAGTTATACCATAAAAGCATAAGAAATACCAGGAATGGAAAAAGATTGTTCAGCCATTGAAGCCCATCCTTCTAGTACATTAACTCGTGCATTACGGCATTTAATTGTCTTTTGAATAAACTCAATGATTCTTTTCCTCTAAAACCTTGCTTGGTACATCATTGAAAGAGTGACAAATTCCTGGAATAAATACATTTCCCCTGATATCAGCTCTAAATTTGCTTTTCCGTTATCTCCACCTCCGTATTCGTGGTCCTCATTTCTTGGTGTGTACTTGAAGCAACAATCAGGGTCCCTCACTTTGTGCACAAGAACTCACATAGACACGCAGGGCATTACATTTTTGTCTTGCTGTTGTCTTGTTAAGATGAACGATCTGCATGAGAACTGACAAAATTAATCTTCCCTGTGGATTATAGATTTATATAACGAGGTTTTACCTTAACTACTGTGCTACGAAACAGAAAATACATTAGCAAATCAATTCAAAATAAGTAACGTGTTTTCTGTGAAGTACATCAAGTTCACTTAGTAAAAAACATCCAAACGTGGTTTGTATATTTTCCCACCTTCCTTAAGGAGGTTTACATTTGCGTTGGAGGCAGGACAGAGAAGATTCACTAGGTTGATTCCTGGGATGAAGGGCTCATCTTGTGAGGAACAGTTGAGCAGGCTGGGCCTATACTCATTGAAGTTTAGAAGAATGTGAGGTGATCTTATTGAAATATATAAGATTCTGTCGGGGCTGTGTTGGGTAGATGCTGAGGGGATGTTTCCTCTCGTGGGGAAATCAAGAAGTAGGGAGCACAGCTCCAGACTAAGGGATCGCCCATTTAAGACAGCGATGAGGAGGAATTTCTTCTCTCAGTGGGTGTGAATCTTTACAATTCTGTACTCCAGAGCGATGTGGAGGCTGAGTCATTGCCTATCCCAGCTTTGAATATATTCAGATTTTTGAATTTCAAACCTTGTATTGACCGTTTGTGAAACCTGATGGAACATTCTGCAGGATTTTATGATTCAAGCATTCCTTAGCTGAGAGCTTACTGGCAGGAGCTCGGGGCAATGGCAGTGCTGTAATTTAATGCAAGGAATAATGTCTATACTATTTTAAGGCTTGATTTGAGTGAGAGTAAAATGTAGTCAAAAAGGAATATGAGAACTATTGCTGCTGAATTGAGAACAATTAATTCTCTGCTTTACCCAAAATCTCAAGCCCAGCATGCTCGGCAGGGGATTTGAGAATTGTACATTAATTCTGCTAAATTATTAAATAGATACTTTAAGTACTCCTATCCAGTACTTTTCTTTTTATAACTGAATTTAGAATTCATTCATTTTAAATTGCTTATTCCACTAATTTGAATTGGTAGGATCATGTTCAGTTGTGATTGTTTTAATTTTCTCAGGCTACTTTTTCTCGAGGTCATCCTTGGGTCATTTTGTTTTAACGTAAGAACGTAAGACATATGAGCAGGAGTAGGTCATACAGCTCCTCGAGGCTGCTTCGCTACCCAATAACATCGTGGCTGATCTGATGTTGGCCTCGACTCCATTTTCCTACCTGTTCCCCGTAACCATTGACTCCCCTATAGTTCAATAATCTGCCTACCTCCATGTTGAACATATTCAAAGACCCAACCTCCACTGCTCTCTTGAGCAGTGAATTCCAAAAATCCAACACCTCTGAGAGAAGAAATTCCTCCTCATGTCCGTCTTAAATGGGTGACTACTTATTCTGAAATTGTGCCCTGTAGTTCTAGATTCCCAATGAGAGGAAACTTCCTATCAGCATCTACCCTATCAAGCCCCCTCGGAATCTTATATGTCTCAGTAAGATCACCTCTCATTCTTTTAAACTCCAATGAGTATAGGCCCAACTTGCTCAATCTTTCCTTATAAGACAACCCCTTGATCCCAGAAATTAACCTTGTGAATCTTCTCTGAACTGCTTCCAATGCACTTATATCCCTCCTTAAGGAAGAAAACCAAGACTCTACACAATACTCTAGTTGTGGACTCACCAATACCCAGTATAGTTGTAGCAAGACTTCCCTACTTTTATACTCCACCCCTCTCGCTACAAAGCCCAACATCATTTGCCCTCCTAGTTACTTGCTGTACCTGCCCGCTAACTTCTTGCGTTTCATTTCCATCTATGCCCTCTGTACCGCAGCATTTTGTAGCTTCCCTCCATTTAATACGCAAGTGACTTGAGAATATCAAACTTCTTTTCCCTCTTTTAAAAATGAATTGGATCATAGATGACATTTCATTCAATAGGATATGGGTAAACATTTGAGGTGTTTTTACTGCAGAAAAAGTGTCAGGACATAGTGTCAGAGAAAAAAGTAAAATTAATGAAACCAAAATGAGAGGAAAAAAGATGAATTTCTGTTCCAAGGGGTATTAAGCAAAGGTTTTCACTAAGTGTATAATTCATTCCAGGTTGGGAGTTGAAAACTGAGTTGGTGATAAATGGTTTCTCTCTAAGAAAAATCCCCATCCAAGCGACAGTATTAGTTTTACTTTAATTACCAGCTCTAGTAATGTCTCCTATCCATTACTGTCTACAAAATAGACTGTTAGCGAGCAGAGGGTAAGGCCTGTTTACTCATCCATTGTAAAGTGCACCTAAGTTTTGCCTTATCTTGCTGCTGTTCGCCACTTTCTCTTGGGAGAAATTCCTGCGTTTGAATGCTTAAATATTAATGTTTCACTTTACAGTTAGTACAGCTCAACAGCCTTGGCAAGAAAACGCACTGTCTTTTTTTGTTCTGAATTTTGACAAACACACGCTAATCTTAAATTTGCGCCAGTTCGGTGGACACCGCAATGCTGCCATTTTGAAAGAATTGACGGGCGTTAAAGTTGCAGTTTTTTTGTTCACTGCTCAATGAAAGATAAGCTATCTAAACTGGCTCTCTTCAAAATGGTTCAGCTGACATTAGCTGCAAATGAGCAGAGAGACACTAACTACTAATTGATTACTGTAATTACGCGGTCTTTGGCTAGTTTGTATTGGCAAACTATATATACTCCTTGCATAAATTTGAACTTGCAGAATGCACAGGAAAGGTCAGTCTAATTTGCATGATAGGCTTCATTAGAATATGCTAAGGACAGGACCTAGTGGTTTATGATTCCAGGTGATGAATAGCTACCATAATACAGCAGTAGCTGAAAGCATGTTTCAGTCTCCTTAATTTGCATGCTGTTTTTTTAATACTAAGGAAAATTTGTTGGCCGTTAGGAGATCAACAGATGACATTGCTGGGTAATTTTAGCCTGTTTTGCATTTTGGGAATGAAAGCCGTAGACTTCGCAGCGGCAAAAATTGTAGCATTGAACTTTGGTATCACCTTCCCAAGTCAAAGGCCTAACAGTCAAACACATGGACATGAAAAGAAGACGACAGTTCAATGCTGATTGTTATACTCAGACATAATTCAGCAATATTTAAATAAAAAGTATTCATTTTATTGTCAGCTAGCTAATTGCCAACTCTAGTGATGAACTGTGGATAAAACACACTGTGTATAGAGAGCTTACAGTGGCATGTAAACAATGCAATATGTGTACCTCAGTAAACAGGAGGTAATGTAAGATGTCTGCTCGTGGGTTGGTGTTGAAGACAGTCAACAAATGTCTAAATATCACATAGTTTATGGCCATTTTTAACATGGCCACCAACAAATTCACAGGCCCAGATTTTCGCTCCCGGGTCAGCTGCACAGAGACGGGAGAATCCGACTCTTCAAATTCAACCTTTAAAAATGGCTGCTTGGATGTCAGATTTTCGGCCTTGGACTGTATTAGAAGTCATTGCTGGTGACTCAGGCAGAAGAGAGGAGGCTGCCGGGTGCTGAGACGGGCTGGGAAGAAGCACTGTGTCCGAAATTTTAAAAAAGAATAAAACATGAAACCTCAGCCCTCACTCGCCCACACACACCCCCATGCCCAGCCCATGTCAACCCATGCCACTTCATGCCTCCACCCATCCCTCAACCCCTCATACTCCCCACTGCCAATGTATGCCCCTCCACCCACCTCCATGGCCCTTTATAGTCCCATGCCAACTTAGTGCCAACTGATGCCCCCCATTCACCACCCTTTGTCCTTACACCCACCATGCCAACTCCCCTAATATCCACTGTGGGCTTATCTCATCTCTGCCTGGCTCCGAGGTACAAACATACTGTTTGTACCTCAGGGCCATGCAGAGTTGAGATAAAATAAAGTTCTATGTGTCTATTGTAGACTTCACTATATTGGAAAACACACTCTCATTCATAAAAGCCCATTTGCTACATTTACCTTTCTTCAACTAAATAAAGCCTTATAATAACAAACATTTCATTCAAGTGCATAATCCTCTATAACAACAAGCATTGGGAGTCATTGCCCCACACACACCAGTCTATACCACTTGTAGCTGTCAATCAGACTATGAAATAGCATGTGAAAATGGATAGCTGTAAAATCAGTCATGCAGCACTAATCCAGTAGTGGAAACCCTTGGCTTATGCCAACAGACAGAGTGAAATAGCAAGCAATTATTTTTTTTTTAGCACTCCAGACATTTTTTTTCAAAGATTTAAAGGGCAGGACTTTTAAATGCCTTGACAGCTTGATAGAACTTTTAACAGCTCCCTTTGACAGGTGCATCTGACAGTTTTGACAGATTGACAGTAATGAGTTTATGCATTTTTAACACACTTTTATACCTACTTTTAACAATTCCTAAGGACATCTGACCTCCCCAATTGGAACCTTACCTCTCCAAAAAGTGCCCAAGGACCAGATCCAAAGGGGTACCCTGGCTGTCCAAACAAATCCACAAAGTCCAGACCTGTTCTTACCTGTTCTAACTGGCACACTCTGGTTTCACACTCTTGGCTTACCAAAATCCCACTTCAGTGGAGGCAGCTGATGATTTAAATGGCGAGCTGCCTCTGTAAACCGCACATGCACGAAACGCCAATCCTACCCCCACGAAAATGGGAATTGCCGTGTTCGGGGGCGGGACTTATGATTTCTGGCTATTTCAGCTACTTACCACCTGGAGAACCTCTCCTTTGTGGCAAAAATCTGGGCCATGGTGTCGTCATAACAATCAGTTATCAAAATTGATAGAAGTGACCTCTACAGCATGGACTTTTGTTGCCCTTTGGGAATGACCAATTTATGATTGAACTATTACTAAACTGTGATGTGCCATAGCAGTTTTCAATATCACAGTGTGCAAGTGAGCAAAGATTAGTATTTAGATGGTGCAGCTACTGTTTTATTCCCATTTGAGTTTAAAATAGTTTGGATAGGCATGACAAATATGATGCACAATAATTAGGTGTGTAGACTATCAAAATAAGTCACCAACAATTGCCGATGATTTGGGGGTGTTTCTCCTGTTTTGTTTTAGAGGAGACTGGTGTTGGCCTTAGGAAAGTTTGCAGTCACTAACTCCGAGGAGGATGGTGTCACTGCTCCGAGCAGCTTTGTAGTGGCTTGAGGGAATGGCAGTGTGGGGATGAGATTGGATGTGAGCGGATGTGTTGGAGGATGCTATAGTCTGATCCAATTATACTCAACTTTTCCCCCAGCTCTTTTTAGAAACGTTTTGTTTGATCAGAACGGTTTCATTTTAAAGTTACATTCATGGAAACTCTCGGCACTATTTGGGATTCTGAATGAAACTGGTGACCTTGAATACTGCTGAAATGAGAGACATGTAGCCGAAGCTTTGTCTTGCACTCATCAGGACAAATTGTAGTACAGGAGAGAAGGAGCTCTGATTGGTTTGCAAGTTGAATCTGATTGGCCAAGGCATTGCCAAGGAGAAAGCAACAGGAATGTACAGGCTCCCCAGGTTTCCGGGTGATTCAAAAAAAGGTGCAAGGCTTGAACATATTCCTTTTGTTTGTAGTGAATGGGCTCCCGTTTATGAATATATGTCACTTCTTGCAAGTGTAAATGAGCCATACTGTGAGCGCGACTGATTATCTTAAACTGGTTGTTAGTGTAGCTGTTAGTGCACTCAGGATACTCTCCACATGCCTGGATGAGTGCAACTCAAACGAAAGAAGCTTGACACCATCCAAGACAAAACAGCCCAAATGATTCGCACCCCACCTGCTACCTTAAACATTCACTCCCTCCACCACTGGTGCACGGTAGCAGCAGTGTGTACCATCTACGAGATGCACTGCGCAACTCACCAAGGCTCCTTTGACAGCACCTTCCAAACCCGCGATCTCTACTGCCTAGGAGTACAAGGGCGGCAGATGCATGGGAACACCGCCACCTGCAAGTTCCCCACTAAGGAACACACTTTCCTGACTTGGAAATATATCGCCGTTCCTTCACTGTCGCCGGGTCAAAATCCCCCCTGGAACTCCCTCCCTAACAGCATTGCGGGTGTACCTACACCACATGAACTGCAGCGGCTCAAGAAGGCAGCTCACTATCATCTTCACCAGGGCAATTAGGGATGGACTAGCCAGCCGACATCCCGTGAATGAATAAATAAAAAGAAAGGTTTGTTCAGCTAGTGCTGCCGAATTGCAGAATCACACCTATCAGTAGACAGTTTTTGTTTTGGGTTTTGCAAGCGCAGGTAATTGAGTACAGTCTGTACTTTGCCTATTATGAACAACTGGAGGAACATGTTCTTTGATTCGATCAGCCAATTATTGTGGCATACTGCCTACATACCTGGCATTGCACCAGCATTGAAATTTATACACGAGGTTGCTCAGTTGTCTACTGTTAGATGTGATTATATGATTTTACAGCACAGAAACAGGCCATTTGGCCCAACTGGTCTATGCTGATATTTATGCTCCACATGAACCTCCTTCCACCCCTCTTCGTATCACCATATCAGCATAACCTTCTATTCCTCTCTCCTTCATGTGTTTATCCAGCTTTCCCATTAAATGCATCAATATTATTCATTTCAATCACCCATGTTCTACTCCATACGAGTTCCATATTCTCATTGCTCTCTGGATAAAAAGTTTCTCCTGAATACCCTGTTGGATTTATTATTGTAATCTTTGATTTAAGATATTATAAATATCTTATTTATGTCTCCTGGTTCAGTCTCCCCACAAGTGAAAACATCTTCACATCTAACTTTTCAAACCCTTTCATAATCTTAAAGATCACTGTCAGCTAACCCCACAGCCTTCACTTTTCTAGAGTCTTTCCTGATAGGTCTTGCAAAGAACTGAGAGGTTACAACTAACACCACAAGGATTATTCTGAATTGGGTAGCATCAGCGTTGCATGTCATTGGGAGGAACAGGAAGGCCCTAATGATTAACTGCACTAATGGAGCAAAATTACAGCAAGAGAGTGAAGACTTACAAGAATCCACAATCCGTGACAAACTGATATGATGACCAACAACAATGTGATCATGCTCCCATGAAGAATGAGAATAATGAAGAAATTGAGTGAAGAAGAATATTGTATCAAGTAAAGAAAAAAGAATACCAACAAACCACTTTAAGAAAAGAAAGACAACATAAGAACTTGCATTTATATAGCGCCTTTCATGATTTAATCTGTGTTTTACAGCCAATGAAATACTTTTTGAAGTGTGGCCACTTTCATAACATGGGGAAACTAGAATATTATTGGCATGTGGAGAATTAATGGTGTTAAAAAGTTTTTAAACCTTTGAGAGCAAATTATTTTGAAGAGAAATTATAAGCTAAAGAAACATTAAATTAAGCATCACACAAGGAATAGCTAGTTACCGCTTAAAATTTATTCAAAGAATAAGCTGCTATCTAACCTAATAAATGTGGACTTGTAACTTTCAACAGAAAGAGATGGTCCAAATCCTAATTCAAGGTCTAGGAGAGGGGTATGAGACAGGCACCAAAGACAGAGGGCAGTGACTTGTCCTGAGCAAGCTTTATGCATCGATTTAAAACACTTAGAGCAACCTGAGGGGCTTAAGTAGCCTTTTCTCGGTTTCATAGCTTTTTGTCTTGGTAAATCTAATGGCTTGTTTTGCCACTCGAAGGCTGCGAGTAACAAACATCAAACAGAGTAACAGGCAAAAGAGCCTGCGACCATCATTGTAATGCATTGTGAAAAATGTACCATTGAATGCCTGCAAGAAAACAGTCAAAGTATTGCAGCGAGAAATGAAAGCATTGCAGCAAATTGCTGCCTCTTTAACATGAGAATGTGTTATTTTTATAAGCTGCTAATGATTCTGAGGATTGGACTTTACCTTTCTTTGTCTTGCGTGGACAAATGTGTTGCATAAATCTGAATCGAAGAACAACTACTCTGTGTTTGCAGTAGCAATTACATACCTTTATTTTGTTCTCTTCACGTCAGAGAAGTCATGGCTTTTCATTGACTTTCAAAATCTTCTCGATCAAGCATTGCTCACGTTTCTAGTTTAACATTTGCTTTTTTTTTGTTGTAAAGGGCAGTGATGTCCAGCTGACATGATCTGTTTTAACAGCATGATGCTTTCAGGTTTATATTTCTGGACTTGCAAGTTCTAGTCAGCCTTGCAGGCTGCAAAACAATTCACACAACATTTGGTTCTTTAATCCCTCTATTTTTACTTACTTGGTTTGAGGTAGTTTTGGACTGCTTGGCTCTTGTTTGTTTTTGGTGTGTGCCAGCCATTAAAAAAAAGGCAAATTGTAAACCTTCACCAGACGATCCAAACTTCTAAAGCGATAGGAATTTTGAGCCTGCATTAAGGCCTTGAAGTCAAACATGTTTGGTTCTTTTCAAGAATATTGTAACTAATTTATTTAGGGTGAAGTCAATCTGCGATGCTACAGTGTTTCCGTGAGGAATAGCGTCACTTCATTAAGTTAAAGACAGTCTCTGTTAACTTTAACAAAAGTATATACGTTCGACTGTCATCGGACAATGGATACTGATCAAAAGCTGAGCTCTCGAAACCTCTGGCTGGCTGATTAACTCTGTATATCTGGCTGTATAAAACGTTATTAACCCAAATTCCTCCGCGAATTTCAGCCAAATGTAATAATTGTCAGCTTTTCAACAGTTCCTTCATATAAAAAAAAGGATACAGATGGCACCATTCACCTGCGCCACTTGTACATCTGTAGATCGAGATGCATCAATTGAAACACTTTAAAATACATTTTAAAAATGAGATTTTCACTGAAGCATTCCCCATCAGTTTTCTGGATATTTTTCAGAAATGGCTATGTTCAGGATCATTAGTGCATCCAAATTGTGGGCTCCAATTTGTAGCTCAATGGCAAACGTTAATGCAGTTAAGTTTAAAGAGGGAGTCAAATCATCAGGGCCATTGTTTTAAACACAAAACCATGTCAAATAATTCTGTTTACCCTGAATATGGATTTGTTGGTCCTGTCCACTTCTGTTATTTCTTTTTTATTTTAAGATTTTTGTTAATAAACAGTGAATTTGATGATGTCTTCAGAAGATGAGGAGAGGTTGGAGAAACTCGGATTGTTCTTACTAGAGCGACGGAGATTGAGGGGCGACTTGATAGAAGTTTACAAAATTATGAGTGGCATGGACAGAATAGATAGGTGGAAGAGTCAATTACTAGGGGACATAGATTTAAGGTGAGAGGAGAAAACTTTAGAGGAGATGTGCGGGGCACGTTTTTTACGCAGAGGGTAGTGAGTGTCTGGAATTTGCTGCCAGAGGAGGTGGTGGAAGCAGGTACGATAGTGGTGTTTAAGAGGCAGCTTGACAAATACATGAATAGGATGGGAATAGAGGGATACGGACCCCGGAAGTGCAAAATGTTTTAGTTGACGGGCAATATGATCAGTGCAGGCTTGGAGGGCCGAAGGGCCTGTTCCTGTGCTGTACTTTTCTTTGTTCTTTGTATAACATGCGTACAGCTGTTATCAACTGATGTTAATGCAGCTCGCTTTCACTGTCAGAATCAACAAATCTTTAAAGCCAGTACTTCAGAGAATGTCGTCAGAACCACAAGAAAGCAAAAGAATAATGACTGGCTTCCATGATGGCTCGGTGATGAAGCATGGTGTAGTACCGAGGCATATAGGATATTGGGATCCATGTTGATTTAACTGATCTCAGCCAGAATTTGAGTGGGCATGCTACATCTGGCCTTGATGTTAAGGAGTGGAAGCCTCAGCCAGAGCACCCATTGCTCATTGCTGCCCCTTGATTTTCAAGTTAATTGCAATTCTTTGTGATGGTTCTTTCTTTAATACATATAAAAAAAACAACCATGGTGTTGAAACTCCATCATTGTGAAGCTTCATTGGATGTTCCCGCAAGCTTTTTGTCACCGAGAACTTGGCTAATTTCAATGTTTGTGAAGCAAAAACCATTTACAGTTTAACCATTTGTAAGGGCTGTCGTGACCTCACAGAAAACTTGTTAATCTGGCTCGATTACTGTGGTAATCTCACCAACTGTGGTGGCGCAAGGCTGGGGTTGGAATTCCAATCCTAGACCCTAAAAGTCCTTGACCTGGCAAAATGGAGTTGAAGCATTGAATGGCGGAGCAGGCTTGATGGGCCGTGTGGTCTACTCCTGCTCCTATTTCTTACATTCAGAAAAGGGAAAACAATGGGCAGGATCTTTAGGTCAGCGAGCGGGGGGGGGCGGGGTCTGTTCGCCGACGCGGGATGATGTTTGGCGGAACTCCCGCCGTCACCCCGCGCCATTTCCACTTTCAGGTTGGCGGGGGCGCAGCCGAGTCAGCTGTCCGCCTGCCGACCTGTCCACGGCCAATTGAGGCCATTAATAAAACAATTTAGGTAATTGACAGGGCTGCCCGTCCAACCTTAGGGTTGGCGGGGCAGGCCGGGAGCCCTGGCGGGCTTAAGAAAAAGCATGAAACCTCATCCACGGGTGGGATGAGGTTTCATGAGGATTTTAAAATATTTAATAAAGGTTTGACAGCGTCATATGAGGGGACATGTCAGGGAAATTTTTTAAACATTTACCTTAAAAGTTTGAATTCTGAGCCGATCTCCTTGAGGCAGCACTTAGCTTCAGGGAGATCAGTGTGCTCTTTCGCGCGCATGCACAAAAGAGCTCACTCCCGGCTGAGGGAATCCCCCCGTCCGCACAGGGAGCGCATAGCACTTCCTGGCGGACGTCACGCTGGGCAGGCCTTAATTGTGCCCGCACCTGCACTTCCCCCCGCTGACAGGGGAAAATTTTTTCCCATGTGTTTTTGACTTCTCTTGGCTCAGAGGATAAAATCTGAATATAAATATGGGCAGCTGACTCCAGGTCCAACAACTTGTTCACCAACGCCATCAATGGCCAGTTGTCAACACTTTGAGCAGTGTTGTCATCCTTTCTGACCCAGCACCAATGCAGTTATACATAAATGTTCAGTACCTGTGTCACAGGGCAGTGCTGAATTTTGTTTAGCTTTGCTAATTTTCTCTGCCAGTTTTTCTTCACTCTGCTCTTTTCTAAAAGGTTGTCAACCACTTAATGGTTTGTTTTCATGGGAATCCACCAAAATCTCACCCAAGGGGCCGGTGTAAATGGCATTGAGGGACAGTGATCCCATTGAAAGGCGGAACTGGCTCCAGGGTTCTGAATGGTCTACTCCTTTCCTTATGTTTCTTCTCTTCATCTGTGAGGCTTCACTTGGAGTGCAGGTTGACCACAGGAGCACTAAGGTCTGAATAGCTGCATCCTCTCCTCTCGGACTGCCACAAGCACACTATTCAGCCAGAATCACTGCATCACAATTAGGATTGAGAACTATGACTGATTTACTTCTCCCTGACCACAGGGTGTGCAGTACTGCAATCTTAGCCCGGTTGAGCTCAGTCAACACAGTGCAGAGTGGGAATGTATTCAGGGAGAAGCCTGAACCATTAGAGAGGGTGTTAGTGAACTTCTCATGAACATTGGAGTGACATAAATACCCCTAGAATGCTTGTGATTCGTAAAATGACGAGAGCCACACCATCAGTGGAAAAGGAAACATTAGTAGCACTGAGGCAGGCTACCTGTGAATCTGAACATTGGAGCCTCTTTGGAATTTATATGGCTCCAAGCTGACACCTCCTGGTGTTCGCAGCTGCAGACTCAGCAATTCAATATCCGAGCTCGGCGGGTCTGCAATACACCAAGGCATTGTTCAGAATTGACCAGCCAGTTTGGCTCACTAAATGGAAACTAGAGGGGTAGACCTGTAAGCAGGAACTCTGGATTCTTTCCAGTCAGGTCTAGCTAACCCTGCAAGGCAATGCTGCTACTGGTAAGGCGGTCTGGGGTAGATCGGTACTGTGAAGCTCGGCAATGCTTTGTGCTGGTGAGCTAGGCGGTTTCAGCTGATGAAACTCCAATAGAACCCTGTGGAGGGGTCTCAACCTTGGCTTTCTGACTTAATAGAGGGTACTCCTTCTGTGTGCACTATATATATTGGCAAAATAGGAGTTCCTCCACCTGTTTGCATTTTTCAGTAGCTTGTCTTGGAGACATGAGGATGAGTTTTCATGAATGTCAGATAATCTGCTTAACCCAAAACCTTCTAGGGGCTGCAAAAATTGAAAGCAGTACGTTATTAAATTTATAGGTGACAAACTTTAAATTGGCCTCTTCCCCCTGCAGCTTCCTCCACCTCTAAAGTCTTGTAGATTTTCACAAAAATGCGAAAGCCATTTCCTCCTGCCCTAACCCAGACTAGGTCTCAGACGTGTGTTGAAGCTTTTTATTTGCCTGATCACTCGTTTTGACTTCATGTACCACATGAAATTTGTGATGTGCCGCAAATTGCCAAACAATTACATCTACTAAAAAGTGAGCATCTCACAAAGTGCCCAGGTCGGAAAACAGTAGAAATGTCTTGCTGTAAAACTAATTTATGTTGGTGCAGTTGCTTTGAACATCAGTCTGTTTTAGTTTAGTCTGACATTTTCATGTCTGTGCGCTCTTTCTTTTCGTGATGTTTTGACTGGTTTTGAATGATGCCCACAGCCTTCTCCATCACATTTCCCCAAGGAGATATTTGTGAGCATTGCTCACATTGCTTGTTTGCCAGGATATACATACAGTATATTACATTAATGTCCATAAAGCACAGCTTGAGAACAAAAATATGCAATCCACTTTCACAAAATATCATTGCTGACAGTGCACAACACTATAATTTATTTATTTTCGCTCCTAGAGACCTTTTAATTTGAAGAAATTTTGTTAGCAAAATTAATGAAGGTAGAATATGTCAGGTAAAACATTTAATCAGTTCATCTTATGAAAAAGAAGCTATTTTCTTGCAACAGAAATCAAGAGCAACTTTATACATTTAAATAAAAGCAAAATACTGCGGATGCTGGAAATCTGAAACAAAAACAGAAAATGCTGGAAAAACTCAGCAGGTGTAGCAGCATCTGTAGAGAGAGAAACAGAGTTAACGTTTCGAGTTCACATGAAGGGTCGTATGGACTCAAAACGTTAACTCTGCTTCTCTCTCCACAGATGCTGCTATGCCTGCTGAGTTTTTCCAGCATTTTCTGTTTTTGTTTATACATACATTTAAACACTGCAGTAAACAAACAATGCTTTAAGGGATAATATTTTAAACACTAGAAGTTGCAGCACAAACGCCTTTTGAAAATAATGGCAGTTTTGGAAAGCTGTAAGGAATAGTATTATTTGAAGATTGAGTTATGTAGGCTAGTTTTCATTCTTGGGACGAGCGTGTCACTTTCAAGACCAGAATTTGTTGCCCATTCCTGATCACCCTTGGGAAAGTGGTGGTGAGCCACCTCCTTGAACCGCTGCAGTCCATGTAGTTGGTGTAGGTACAACCATTGTTCTGTTAGGAGGGGAGTTTCAGGATTTTGATCCAGTGACAGTGAAGTAACGGCAGTATTCGCGGTGGATTATAAAAATGGCTTGGCCACAGAAAGTGGTGTTGAATGTAAAAAGAAAGGTTTGCCTTGGGATTAGCATGACAGGTTTAAAAGTATTGTAGGAGTCTGTTCTGGGTGCTTAGGAAGAAGGTATGATTTGCCTTATTAAAAATTTCTGATAAAATGGAGATTATTGTTGGGGTATCAATAGCATTCGGTGAATTTGGACAAGTTCATTGGTTAGATGAAAGTGGACTTTTATGTAGATACTGAGGTGTGACAGTGTACATTTGAACTTGAAACATGAATAAATGAGTGTTTATTAGGAAAGATAGAATATCCTAACATGCTTCACACACGTGTTATAAAACAAAGTATGACACCAAGCTGCAAGGCTCATTAAGGTGGATGACCAAAAGCTTGGTTACAGAGGTTGATTTTAAAGTGTGATGGAGAACTTTAGGGAGGGAATTCCAGAAGTTAGAGCTGAAGATACAGCCACCAATGGTGGACCGATTAAAACACGGGATAATCATGAGGCCAGAATTAGATGAGTGCTGGTGTATCTCAGAGGGTTGTGGGTCAGGAGGAAATCACAGAAGTAGGAACTGGCGAGGCCATTGAAGAATTTGAAAACAAGGATGAGAATTTTAAAATTGAGGTGTTGCTTAACCAGAAGCTAGTGTGGGTTAGCGAGCACTGGGGTGATGGCTGAATGTGACTTGGTGCCTGGTAGGACTTGGGTAGCAGAGGTTTGGATGGTCTCAAGTTGACAGAAGGTGCAAGATCGACGGCCAGCCAAGAGTGCTTTGGAACAATCAAGTTTACAGGTAACAAAGGATTTCAGCAGCTGATGAGCTGAGGCAACCTTGTGCATCCTTGATTTCCTTCACTCCACAATCGGTGGTTGTGCCCTTGGCTGTCAAAGCTACTGAGTTCTGGAATTACTTTGCTAAACCTTTCTGCCTTCCTATCTCTCTTTTTATCTTCTTTAAGGCGTCTTTTGAAACTTACCTCCAACTCTCCTAATGTCTCCTCATGTGACTTGGTGTTAAATTTTGGTTGATAATGTTCCTGCGAAGAGCCTTGGGATGTTTTATTATGTTAAAGCTGCTACATGAATACAAGTTTATTTCAAATTTGTATTAAACACTGCTCCTACTTCTAAAGTGGATAGCAAAGTCCATGTTACAAGCCACAAGCATATTTGCTCCTAATTATTTATGTATTTTATTTTGTAAAACTTTAACTACTGATGTTTTGCTAGCAGTGAGTTACAGAGAACGTTAAAATGCGTTATACCAGCAATGGTATATTGTGACTGTTGCTTCACAAGTGCAAAAAACCTATAACACGGAACTGAAAGAATGTTTGGCACTTGCTGGCTTAAGTACCACATTCTCTTCATTCAAGGAGGCAATACTTATGTTCTTTTTTCTATTCTGCCCTATCTCTGCTTCTTGATGACCCTCCCACAGTTAGAAATGACAAATGCAATAAAACTCCTGTCTAGCAGCAAAACTCTAGGCGCTGATGCTATCCCAGCTGAGGACTACAAGGCTGGAAGTCAATGCCTGGTCAAGAAGCATGCTGAACTCTTTAAGTCTATGTGGGAGCAAGGAACCATCCTGAAAGAATACGAAGATGCCTCCATTATCCACTTGTACAAGTGGAAAAGAACTTGTCAATCTTGTGACAATCACAGAGGAAGCTCACTCCTCTCCATCACCAGCAAAATCTTTGCCAGAATCCTTCTGAATCGCTTAGTGCAACATCTCAACCAGGATCTGCTGCCAGAGATTCCAGTGCAGTTTCTGAAAAGGTCGAGGAACCATTGATTTGATTTACAGTTAGACAGCTCCAGGAGAAATGTCAAGAACAGAACATGGGCCTCTACACCATGTTTGTTTACCTAACCAAGGCCTTTGACAAAATCGGCCATGTGAGCCTTTGGAAGATGATGGAGAAATTTGGCTGCCCTGAGAAATTCAACACAATGGTTTGACAGTTCCATGATGACATGCTCACGAGTGTCCTGGATGATGGTGCGTCTTCTGGCTCATTCCATGTCACTAATGGAATTAAACAGGGGCTGTGTGCTGGCACCAACCCTCTTCAGCATGTTTTCATCTGTCATGTTCTCTGATGCCATCCACAATGATGATCTTGGCATCGAAATTAGATATTGCATGGATGGGAAGCTGCTCAAGCTGAGCAGGCAAAGACCAAGGTCTCCAAGGACATACTTTCTGATCTCCTTGTTTGCTGATGATTGTGCACTAGTTGTCAGTTCAGAGCTGGACATGCAATGTAGTGTGGGCTTGTTCTCCAGTGCATGTGACAACTTCGGCCTTACGACCAGCCAGAAGAAAACTGAAGTAATGTACCAGCCTGCTCCAGGAAAGCCCTATTCGAGCTCAGGGTTTCAGTCCATGAGCAGCACCTGTCAGCACTGGATACGTTCACTTACCTTAGCAGCACACTCTAGAGCTGTCAATATTGACAACGAGATGCATGCGAGGATTGCCAAAGTAAGTACAACCTTCGGCAGACTTTGAACATCAGTCTGGGAGCAAAGAGGAGTAAGCCTGCCTACCGACCAATACTACTGCCCACTCCCTCTCTATGCATTATTATTAATTCTTGGGATGTGGACATCGCTGGCTAGGCCAGCATTTATTGCCCGCCCCTAATTGCCCTTGAGAAGGCGATGGTTAGTCGCCTTCTTCAACTGCTCTGCAGTCCATGTGGTGTAGGTACACCCACAGTGCTGTTAGGGAGGGAGTTCCAGGAGTTTGACCCAGCGACAGTGAAGGAACGGCGATATATTTCCAAGACAGGATGGTGAGTGGCTTGGAGGGGAACTTCCAGGTGGTGGTGTTCCCACGAGACTTGAACTGTCATACCAAGAAATTCAACCACTTAGATGAGCTTTTTTCAGAAGCTTCTGAAGCTCAGATGACAGGACAAAATACCAGACACTGAGGTGCTCACCTGGGCTGGCATGCCAAGCATCTACACCATATTGAAACAGTCACAACTGAGGTGGGCTGGTCACAACCAGAATGCCTGACACTCGCTTACCAAAATGAATCTTTGATGGAGAGTTTGAGTCTAGGGCGTGCTGTCATGGTGATCAAAGGAAGCACTACCAGGACACTCTGAGGCTTCACTTAGGAGTCTTAATATCAACTTTGAGTCCCGGGAGCAGCTCGCTCACGATTGCTGCCCCTGGTGCAACCAAATAAAAAATGGTGTGGCTACCTTCGAAAGTAAGCACATACCAGCAGCAGAGAAAAAAAACGCAAGGAGAGGAAATCCCAAGCCAGCAACTTGTCCAAAACTTAGTCGTATGCGGTATCCTGCCCTATTTGCAGCAGAGCCTTCCAGGCACAGAATGACCTTAGCAGTCACCTGCATAACCACTGGAACCCCACCAAACGCCCCAGATGATGAGCTTGGTCATCTTCACCTTGAAGGACAAACATGAGAAGAATTTAAAATTGGGCCGTGGGGCAGTGGGATGTTTCAAAAAAACATTCAAGAACGCAGCATCTTGTAGCGTCGTAATGCTCCTATCACACAAAGACGTTGATTTCATATATTTTTAAAAATTATCACCTGTCTAATTTTATAGCCGGAGAATGAGTGGAAAAGAATATCTAATCTGAATCAGAATGGATAACAGATCTCCTCTTTGTGTTTGCTCAACTGTAAATCCCCCTTCCTATAACAATATTACCTGTAAATCAGTTTAAGCAAGATGTTTCCCTAATGGTTACGCTCCATATTTAAATAATCTTTAGACAGTATCCCTGCACTGCTATGAGATTCCTTGCATTTGCAGTTAGTTTCAACTTAGCGGTACAATGCATTCTTGAAGGGATTATCATAGAATTATATTACATAATGTTTACGAAACAGAAACAACCATTCGGCTCAACTGGCCCATGTTCATGCTCCACACGAGCCTTCTTCATTGAATTCCGTCAACATATCTTTCTCCCTCATATGTTTATCTAGCCTTTCCTATTCACCTCAATAACTCCCTGTAATACCAAGTTCCACATTCTAACCACATTTTGAGGCGCTATCTTATCATATGTCACCTCTTTTGAACCCTAGAATCTCTTTACGTTTTCCTCCCCATCCTGCACATGACCACATATTACGTTACAGCATGTTGCCAGTAGCTCAGCTAACATTATTCAAAGAACTGGTATGGGCACGATGGGCTGAAAGGCCTCCTTCTCTGCTACATCAGAGGTGTCAGCTGTGGCTCAGTTCATAGCACCCTTGCCTTTGAATCAGAGGGTTGTGGGTTCATGTCCCACTCCCGGAAACCAAGGACTGTGATTGTACTCGAAAGAGTTGCAATCTGTGACTGTTAATTGAATGAGGCGGCAGCTTGCAACGTGCAAATGGGGAAGAAAAGAAAAAATTCTATGATTATACAACCTCCATCCAGCCTTCTCTTCCAGCTCCAGGTTATGAAAATGACACCAATAATAACCAGCATTTACGACTGTAAGAAAAATAGATTTCGACCTCTCCCTTGATTTGACCAATAATGATGCATTTTCTCATAAATTCCATGAATTTGTGGCAATCTGACCTATAGAGCAAAATTGTGGTCAAGAATTACCAGTTCACTGTTTTTAATTAATCTTCATGAAACACGATCCAAATGAATATGAGATATATTTGCAATCTGACATTACTTATCTAATAGTAGTCCTTTCCATTAACCAGATTCAGTCACCATATTTATTAGTAGTAAGTTTTGTCCTATGTTACACTGATTTACATTTTGACAAAGTATATTTTTAATGGTTGAATTAATACTAGGAAGCAATTAGCAACATCAAGTGAAAGTGCTGAAAGCAAAGCCACCATTTTACAAAACAAATTGAATATGAATGATTTTACAACTCGAAGTGTGCGATAAATACAAATTTATAACTTTGGCTTTTAAGTGAACGCGTTTTGTAATGACATGAGCATGGGCTATATCATGTCAAGCATGGGCAGTTGGACCGCTACACAATGAATATTGAAAATATTCCACCATGTTGTGCACTGGTGATCACCTACAGGCACCAGCAGATCAAAATGTTATTTATAGATTCTCAAGCGGTGATAGAATTATTATTAATGACATTCATTTATTCCAACTCTATTTGTAACCAGCATCAAAAAAGGTTTGCAGGAAAAGTTATGGAAGAGAAAAATATTTTGTTGCCCAGTGTGCTGTATGGCACAACTGTAGAATAGAGATACTTTTGTCCAATTTATTGAATAAAATCTTTATCTTTTTTACTTAACGCTAGGTGGGTGAATAGTTATTTACAAAGGCTACCTAGCGTCCATTTCAGGACAAAAAATTGTATGCAGAATCGGTACTTTCAAATTGTGCCTTTTTAATATCTTGTATTTCGAGGGAATTAAGATAAAATTATTTTAAATGTTTTGAAATTGTTAGGAGTATTCAAATTATATTTTGCATATCAAAGCTGAGGTATTGCCAATGACCCAGTGGTATAATTTTGGCTGCATAATTCATGTTCACTGAAATATAGAAGCATTTTAATTTAATTCTTTTGTGCAGTACTCAATGTTTTGCTCATCAGTAAGTTTTGTTTCAGCTACATTGTGGCTTCGTGATTTTAAACAGTAGAGACTTTCTTGCTAGTCGCATCTGTTGGTCTACTTTTACATTTACACTCGTTTAGGGGCTATGGTAGCACAGTGATATTGTTACTGGTCTGGTAATCCAAAGACACAATTTCAAATCCCACCCCAACATCCAAGGAATTTAAATTCAGTTAATGTCAATTAGGGAAGGCAATTTGCCCTCCTTACCTGGTCTGGCCTACATATGACTCCAGAACCACAGCAATGTGGTTGACCCTTAACCACCCTCTGAAATAGCCTAGCAAGTCACTCAGCTCAAGGGCAATTAGGGATGGGCAACAAATTCTGGCCTAGCCAGTGATGCCCATATCCCATAAAAGAATAAAGAAAAAAAATTAAATAAATCTGGAATATAAAGCTAGCATCAGTAATGGTGACCATGAAACTACTAAACTGTTGTAAAAACACATCTGGTTCACTGATGTTCTTTAGGGAAGGAAACCTGTTGTCCTTGCCTGGTCTGAATTATGTTTCACTCTCAACCAAAACATCTGATGGTGCAGGAAAAATATGGCCACTGTTCAATTGTCTTAACAACCCACCTTGACTGCTAACCAGCTGGTTTTGACTTGATTCTTACTCTTGTGGGACCAAACCGTTGTGTTCAATTAAAACAACTTGCATGCCCCAATATGATATGAATATATTTGCACAGGTGCAGGCTGGAATTTAGTTGGGGTCACCACCTGCTTGGCTGTTTGTGGGACCCTTGGCCACATTTTTCAGCCAATCAGCAACTTTTTGGTGGCTGTTGGAGCTCCAGTCCCTTTAAAGGACACGAGCTTAGAGCCTGCCTCCAAGAGGTGCCAGCCAATTGGAGGACCAGCAGCCTCAGTAGTGCCACCAGGATATGTGGCCACTGCTGGGACTGAACCTACCAAAGAGGACACCTTGTAAGGGCGCTGCTCTCTGAACTGGCTTTGGGATCACCGGGGCCAGTCAAGCAGGCCATGGCAAGGGGTGCGATGGGCAGGGTTGGTGAGGGCAGGGGTGACCATTGCTGCCAGGGGGTCCCTGCCATGGGCCACTGAATGCCTGATAAGGAGGCCTTTCCCGAGCTCGCATGGAGGTCGCCAAGGTTCACAATGCTGTCTCCCCAAGTGGTGGAGGGTCCACCTGCTCCTGGTAAAATGCCAGCCAAGGCAGGAAGTGGCCCTTAATTGGCCACTTAAGCAGCTCAGTTGGCCTCTGGGTGGGAGGGACATTGTCCAGTTCCCCCGCTGGTAAAATGCCATGGCAGCAGGAATGCGTTGGGCACTTCACTGCCCCCTTCCCTTGCCAATGTTACACACTTCCCCCACCTTCAAGACCATTGCTAGAGGTGCTTAATCTGTAGCTTATTGACAATATAAGTTTGTCCTTTTTAAGTGAGAGGAACCATGTTGCAGATGGATGCTGCTAAAGTAGCTGGATAACCAAAGGGCATGTAGGTGATTGCCATAATTCTGAAATATATGGGCTATGGCACTAATCAGATAGTTCTTTCAAAGAACAGGTACAGGCTGGATGGGCTGAATGGCCGTCTCTTGTGCTGTAAAATTCTATGAAGTCTGCCGTCGTTTAATTGCGGTGGGAAAACTAAGGCATTTCAAATTCTGAGAATTCGATATAAAGCAGTTACCAGAAAGATGTGTTTTTTATAAACTTTTTTTTCTAAGAATCACCATGTGTGTGGTGGCAGATGGGAGGTAAATCATCATTTTTTTCATAGTCTTGGCTCCAGTTAACCCACAATAAGTAAATTATTAATATGGCAAACAGTATACACTTCTCATTACATTCAATTTTTTTACATTAATTGCAAAATTATACAAGAAAATCTGGCCATTAAGTATATTAGATTTAGTATATCTCCTGTGCTGATACTGTTTCCTAATAATCAATTTCTGTATTGCCATGGAGATAAAATCATACATTTTTATTACAGAGGATTATTTTCTTCCTTTTGCAGAACAGTTTCTACAACATTATTCTAACTGATGTTTCCAAAAATATAATGTTTGGAGCTAAACAGTGTGAAAAAATATTCAAATTATTTCATTGGGACTCTGCATTGGAACAGTCAAAACTTACAGCTGATTAAAATACAATTGAACTCTTCATTTTTATTTCAGTGCAGGGTAGAAATGGAATATTTTGGAAACTTAACCTTTGTCGCTAGGTGGTGAGCCCATAGTGTGCACGTGTCTATATTTTCTTGTTGGGAGGGGGCATTTTGGGGTTGGCGGTGGAAGGATAGGCTGGTACTTGTTCAACAGTGCTCATAATTGATGTTTTAAAAATTTATACAAGCTACCTTTCTAAGCATGTTTGCTGTCTGTCGGCATAAATAGGTCATTGTCATGAAGCACAGTACATGCTGAGCTTTGTGACCCATCGTATCATTTTGCTGCTCTTTACATTACATATGCCTGTGCACCTGTTGGAGCATTCACAGATTTTTTTTTCAATCTTCCCACAAAAGAAAACAAGCTGAGCTGCACATTGTGACACCGCAAAGATTGCATTTTTTTGAACTAAAGACTGGAGCTGCAAAAACCCGATGCAATGTAAACTAAAGGGATTATTGCAGTCCAAGCTGCTGATTGGACAGTGGTTCTTTCCATAGCCCATAGAAAGGCATATTGATCAATGGTAACCAACAATCCTGTGCACTTTCACTGATAAAAGATTTTTAAAAACCTTGCATTTATACAGTGCCTTTCGTGACCACATGATGTCCCATAGAGTTTTACAGCCAATGAGACACTTTTGAAGTATAGTCAATTTGTAATGTAGGACAAGGCACCCAATTTGCGCGACCAAACTCCTACAAACAACATGGTGATGATGGTCAGATTTTTTTTTTTTGTTGATTGACTAAGGGATAAGTATTGGCCAGGACACGGGGGATAACTCCCATGCTCCTCTTCGCAATTGTACCAAGGGATCATTTATCTCCACCTAAGAGGGCAAATGGGGTCTTGGTTTTACATCTCATTCAAAAGATGGGCTATAGTATAATGGAAATTTGCATTATTTGAGTTTAATTCACCTTTACAAATGCAAACCATGACTATCTTAAGATTAAGTAGTAGCATTTAAGTTTAATGTAACTAATATATTTTCAAATGTTAATAAAGATACAAGTCAAGGTACAAGAGATGTGAAAGCTGGTTTCTAATTAACCAAATTTATTTATGAAAATTGTCTCAAACCCATTTCATTGATATATTGTCTTTCAAGATACTTCCCAAGTTTGATGAGGTTAGGAGTCATATTATTGGTTTATTAATTATTTCTAAGTTTGGATATATTGGGGCTAATTTCAATTTTGAATGAAAACATAAAACAGGTGATTTTGATTCGGCCGCCCGCTATGCATCTCTCACCATTTTAATTTACATTGGCTTCAAATGACTTTGATAAAAAAAAATCAGTAACATTGATTTACACCTAATACGTTTTCTTTAAACTTGTTCTTATGTCACTAGCGTGGTAAACAAGGTGAAAACCTCTATTACTGACCAATTAGCGCCTAATCTAAAATACTAAAAATTAACATGCAATAATTTATCAGCCATTTCTTTTCAGTTTCAGTAGAAACAATGTAAAATATTAACATGTTTATAAAATGTACTGTTGAATTTGCATGCTATTTTATAGTTTTCACTGAGTGAAGACTGCTATACATGTCAGAAATTCTAGTCTGATTAGGGACTGATAATCTAGTTATATTTCTAGTGCACATAATAAAGACCTTAATCCAAAGAGAAAGGAGACTGCAGTGGACTTTGATATTGCTATGACAACAATCAGCTGTTGGAACTGTGGACGTAGTCTTATTAATTAAATGTAATAATATAATGTGTATATAATAAGTAACGGGAGGCTCTTTTTTAAACAACACCCAGCAACAGTTTTGTCATTATTGGACACTTTGTTTAAATGAAAGGCTGGTGATATATTTCTATGTTTTATACTTTACCTTGGACTGTACAGTATTTGGAAACCAAAGGGCAACTCACCTTTCAATTTGAAGTTGCTGAGTTAGTGCTGACATGAGGGAGCGATGGATGGAGCATGTATTGAGATGATTGCCTGGGAATTTCCCGAAGACTTTCACTGAAACAATGGCTTAATGCTGATTTCTGCAGATGATCAAGGAAATTCATGACTTACCCCTCTTTTACGTTGCACTTGAATTTCCTTGGTTGTTTTAATGCTGGTTCTGTGAAACCTTTGCTGAAACCCTCTGCCTTTCGTTAACTTGGCTTCCCCCTCATGCAAAAGTGCAAGTCGTGCAAATTTCCTGACTTTGCATCAGCTATGAATGTGAATTTATACCTAAATGTGCTGGTGAGATTTTGAGGGAATTTCAGCATAAATCGTGAACGGGAGGCTTGCTGTTGACACCGTTTGAGGAAATTCTGTCATAGCTCTGATATTTTCCTTTTACTTCCCTGGAGTTGCCACTCCCCCCAACTTACAGATAATAAACAAAAGCAACATACTGCAGATATTAAAAACAGAAAAGGCTGGAAATAATCAGCAGGTCAGGCAGCATCTCTAGAGAGAGAAACAGAGAGTGAGGTGTGAATTTTGCCGGATAGGTCAAATACCCGGCATAGGCCTCAGTTCTGGATCGGGAACACGGAAGTGACTGTGGCGGGTCGTCACTCATGATCTTCCCGGAGGTGGCCAATTAAGGAGCTGCCTCCGGGAACCCCGTCCAATTCGGGATGGTGGCCAGTTTCCAGCATTTGGAGGTTCTGTTCATGGCAGCCCCGTGGGTTGGGATGCCGGCCTCTTTCACGGTGCGGGAGCTGCTGAGGGTCCAGCAGCAGGAGCGTCAGCGGCAACATGGAGAGGTGCCTTCATTAGGAGGGCAGCAATAGCCATTGCAGCAAGAACTAGATTAGTGGAGACATCAGCTTCCATGAATTGACTGCAATGGCGTGCCCATCTGCTTCGGGAGACTGAGCACAGCGACTTTAATACTAGCAACTGAACGAAATGCCTCGCATGATTCACAGCTTGAACCTCCCGGCATGAAACCACCTCCATTCCATTTCCGGGCTCCTGATACAGTGGTGGCCCTTGTACCATTGGAAAAGTTGCAACACAATCCAACAGTTGTCCCATAAAGCGTCCTAATTGGCTTCCTGCCGCTGATGGGTCCCTCCCTCTAGCAAAAACCCATGGTAGTGAGAGCATGTTGTGGAGTCGACCCGACACATTGATCGTATATTCCTTGCCGATGTCTTATTAATCACGTTGTTAAGGTTTAATGGCTATCACATTGTTAAACAGGTGATGGGTATTTGTACACTTATAAATGGGGATAGCTGGAACACTGGATGTTGGAGTTGTGTTGACTGTAAACAAGTCTATAAACTCTCTCTAGCAAAGAAAGCAGCTGCGTCTTTGTTTTAACTTCACTAACCAGCCGAATAACATTCCTCACCCACAAAGCTGCCACCCCGGGGCTGGGAAAATTCAGCCCAACATTTGAGGTCGATGGCCCCTTTGTCAGAATAATTATTTGCAAATGGTCATTTATGTGCAATGTAATTTGGTTGAGTCAAATTAAAATCTATCCTTGTAACAATGGTTCTGCTTGTCTATAAAACTGTGATGTTTGATAGAAAAATACTATGAAATGCGATAGTAAAACAAAATTTGAGGCAAATCTTAATTATTGTAGAGATTGAAAAAGAAAAATTTTGGAAAACTCCTGCCTTTCTGTAGTAGTTGTTTGATTTTAATGATAGTTGCATTCATTAATAAATTAACACCAGGAATAAAACAGATTGTCTGAAATAATACCTGTTGAGGGAGGTTTGTGCAGTCAGAGATTGCCGTTGTACTGATGGCTTTCCCTTGCAATTGTCACATAGCAACTGCCTAAGTGCCAGTTTATATCATCACCTCAGCACAGCTCTAAGAACTCCCCTGAAGCTAGTAGAGGTTGTACAGTCCTAGATGAAGTCTTCATGGGTGCTGACCATAAAAAGTTCATCAAAGTAATGAGGCGAGGAGAGAGATTGCGGCTCATGGGCAGACCTCGGCACTGGGAAGTGTGAACCTGCTCCAGCTGTGACAATAAAACAGCAGGTGGCTGCAGTCATGAGGGGTGGCAGATGAGGTAGGGGACTGACATCCAGCCTCCAGAACTCTCATTTGTTAGCCATAGTCATTGTTCCATGCAAAATAGCTTCCATCTCAGTCAATTTACGTTCTGCAAAATAATGTACAATGGAAGAGAGTAATAAATTCTGGGGTGTGAGTTTCCAAAGCTTTCTGGTTATTGGATGATTACATTTTACAGTGAATGTGACTCATTTATGCCTCTCTTCTGCCTTGATTTTTAATGTTATTGTGAAACATGTTTACTCTGCTCCTTTTGAAATTCTGGTGCAGATTTTTCTCTTGTTATCTCTTCCTGCTCCTTCTCTCTCTCTCTGTCTTGCGTGCGCACCACACAAAAGTCCCTCTTCCTCATTTCATGAAGGGAATTCTAATTATAATAGTATTTGAAAGAGATAAAACAAATAGGAATATCAGTTCTGTAAATCTGTGCTCATTTATATGTGCATGTGGAAATATACGTGTCACATTAATGTTGCTTTCTGTTATAGTTTTATGTTTTTACATTACGTATTTCATTGTTAATGCGAAAATGGCAGGAAAGAAAAGACCAACTAGCCTCCAGTAGCTGGTGAGTGTTCAAAAGCATTAATTAGGTGAGCAAGTAGGTAACTGGTTGGTGAGTTTTAAGATTTTATTCCTCTAAATGGGGACGCTAGTTTAAACCAGTGCTGTGGAGATATAAGCATTGCATTAAATTGATAGCTTATTAGGTTAAGCTCCTTAATGTAACTTCCGATAACAGTTGAGTGACATTTGTAAAATTGAAATCTAATTAGTTAAATAAAGGGCAATAAATATGACAGTGCAGGTGCTGTGTTGCAGCTGTAGCATGTGGGAACTGGTGGGCACCAAGGTGATCCATGGCAGCTACATCTGCAATAAGTGTCTGCAGCTTGAGAACTTCGGCTCAGAGTTGATGAGCTGGAGTCTAAGCTTCAGACACTGTGATGCATTAGGGAGAGGTTAGTTGCCTGGACACTTTGTTCCAGGAGGCAGCCACACCCCTTAGGCTGGGTATTTCTGATTTGGTCCATGGTCAGGGATAGGAGGGTGTGACTCTGAGTGAGGCAGGTATGTGGATCCTTCACTGTCGCTGGGTCAAAATCCTGGAACTCCCTTCCTAACAGCACTGTGGGTGCACCTACACCACATGGACTGCAGTGATTCAAGAAGGTGGCTCACCACCTGTTAGGGATGGGCAATAATTGCTGGCCCAGCCAGCGTCACCCACATCTCATGAACGAATAAATGAAAAAAAGGAAGGTAGCAATGGAGGAACCTCAGACCCTGAATTGTTCAACAGATTTGAGCTTCTTACAGCTTGCATGGACGAGAGCAGGGACTGCATGATAGATGAGCAAATTGACCACAGCACCGTGGTGCAGACAGCCATTCAAGTGGGGGGAGTGAAGAGGAATGCAGTATGTAAAAGAATGTAACCGGAGAGTTAAATGCATGGCTCAGTGATTGGTGTGGGAGCAATGGGTTTTGATTCATGGGACACTGGCAGCAGAACTGGCAGCAGGAAAGAGGGAGCTGTACCATTGGGATGGCCTTCACTCTAACTTCGCTGAACAGTGTCCTGACGAGTTGTATAACTAGGGCTGTAGAGAGGGCTAAATAGTGGGATGGAAAGTTCAAGTGAGAGGAGATTTAGAAAGTTAAAAGAGAAAGGATGGGGCAATAGTGCAGGGTTGTGATAATGGGGACTGGTAACCAGAGTGTGACAGGAAAGGACATAAGAACGCACCAACAAATAGGGTCAAAGTAGGACAAAATGGCTTTAAACTAACAGAGGGAGGGGAAGGTTCAGGATAAGTAAGGGGCCTTTCATTTAGGATTCAGATGAGGAAAAATTTCTTCACTCAAAGGGTTGTGAATCTTTGGAATTCTCTATCCCAGTAGGTTGTGGATATGCCATTACAGAATATATTTAAGGCTGAGATGGAGAAATTTTTGGTCTCTCAGGGAATTAAGGGATTTGGAGAGTGGGCTGGAAAGTGGAGTTAAAGCCTAAAATCAGCCATGATTAAATTGAATGATGGAGCAGGCTCGACGGGCCGAATGGCCTACTCCTGCTCCTATTTCTTATGTTCTTATGTCTGTTGCACTTGCCCCACACTCATTATACCCAGATCATCATAACTAGATACTTCCAAACTATCTCCCAACCTTAGTGGCTAAACAGACAACCATTATCACTATACTCTGGATTACTGGACTTCACCCCTGACTCAGCTCATCTGCTGACACCCTCGTTCATGCCTTCAATACCTCTAGAATTGCCTATTCCAATGTACTCATGGCCAGTCTCCCATGTTCTGCCTCTGTAAACTTGAGGACACTTAAAGCTCTGCTGAACATGTCCTAATTCGCACCAAGTCCCGCTTACCCGCCATCCCTGTACTCGCTGACTTACATTGGCTCCTGGTCAAGTAACGCCTTAATGTTAAAAATTCTCATTCTTGTTTTAAAATCCCTTCAAGCCTGGTCCTTCCCTATCTCTGTAAACTCCTCCAGCTCCACAACTCTCCGAAATATCTGTGCTCACCTAATTCTGGCCTTTTGAGCAACCTGGTTTTAATCGCTCCACCATTAGTCATTGTGTCTTCAGCTGATTTGGCCCTAGGCTCTGTAATTTCCTCCCTAAATCTCTCCACCTCTCTTGATATGTTTAAGACACTCCTTAAAATCTACCTGTTTGACCAAGTTTTTGGCCATATGCCTTAAAAGCACCTTATGTGACTCAGGTGTCTAATGTTGCTTTATAACTTTCCTGTGAAGCACCTTGGGATATTTCATTACTGGAAAGGTGTTATATAGATATAAGTTGTTGTTGTTGAATACGTCATGTGCAGCCACATGATCTCATCACCTTTGGTAGTGTTATGTACGGTCCCCAGGCAAGGTCCCCCAGACGAGATACCCAAAATTGTTAACTTCATGAACGGGACCCCAATTTTGTTCTGCTTCTAGGTGAGGAGGAATGAGCTGGCTCCCCTTCCGTATTCACCCCCTCGGCTGGTCACAAAAAGGTTAATTTAAAAAGGAACCCTTCCCTCGTGGATACCTTTTCCAAGTCCAAAAGTATTTATGTTTTAAAAGGAGCCCATATAACCAGACTTTCTTGAGTTAAAGAAAGAGTAAGTTTATTAGTTGCTAAAAACCCAAGAAAAACATAATAACAATGCAATACACATGCATACAGAGCAGAAATGAGAAATTGGGTTCAAAAATGTAAGTTAAAAAAGATAAATGAATCAGTCTTTGGCTTGTCCGTGAGGACTAGATGGCGAAACGTAGCAGCCATTAAGTTGGGTGATTCCAGCAGAGCTGATATTGGCAGTTGAGCAGTTGGTTTGGAGACACTTGGTTCTGCAGGTAAGCTGAAGGAGCTGTCCTGATTCCTTTTTGGCTGTGGCTTTACTGACTTGCCTCCAGCCACAGAGAGAGAGGAGACTTTTACCTGCAAGTTGCAGGAATGCTTAGCTGATGTTCTTCTGCTGTGACCTTCACAGCACATACTAACGCCCCAGAACTAGAACACATCGATCAGGTCAGCAGCCGGCTTTTTAACCGCTTTTTCTTGTGTATTCCTGGAAGGGAAAAACAAACACATCTTTCGCCCAGCACCTGCTTTCTTTCAACTCCGATCACTTCCATATTCCAAGACATAACTCAATGGGAGATGGTTTCTGCTGAGATATAATCAGCTTCTATTGTCTCCACAACCAGGAGAAATTAAAGTTCAGTCTTTTGCATTGCATCTCTCCCTTTCAAGTGTCTGTGTCTGAAGTAGGCCTTGACACCGTTTTAGGTGCGACATTCCAGGTTCCCTGGACTAGTCGGTCAAGTATAATCCACACAGGAATTTTCCAGAAAGTGGTTGCTTTACATTCTCAGCCAGCTTTTGCTTGTATGTCCTTTCTTTAAAAAAAACAAACATCCCCCTTAAAAAAAGTTCAATATGCCTGTAAGTAATTTGGGCTGTGATCCGCTGTCATGACAGTAGACAGATGAATATATTCTGCATCAGATCAAAGCTCAGGATGGCAACCTCTAGACAGGTTTATTACACATTAAGCAGGCAAATCAGCACAATCAATAGCAATTATAATTTGTTCCTGTCTTAGAAAACCAAACCATCAGGGGTCCCTCTCCAGTGCTTACTCAGGACAGAACACCCAGTGGAAACTTGGTTCATTTGCTACTTATGCGGCTGTACCTCATTACAAAATTGCTGACCTGTCTCTATGTTGGTTTCAGACTGACAGTAATTTCTCACGGATCATTTCTGTGGCCTATTTCTTTCTTTGCCTTTCTGATTTACGTGACTTTTGTCTGACTTCACATTATGCTGCACGTATGTTTTATGTTGCGCCCGAGACATTTTATCTTGTCGTGTCACACATGATCAATGCAACCGACTTGTTGGAATGTAGCTGAGATGGAACTCCAGATTCCTTTGAAGTTGTCCTAGAACAAAAGGGCATTAAAAATTACATCACAGTTCCCACCGCTTATCGTGGGCATATTCCTACAAATGTGATTTGCCCGATACACTATGGCCAATATAGCGGGGCGGTGTTAATAACATTAAAAAGAAACAGCACCAACAGTGACAAAACCAAATTGTATATGCAGGGCAGTAGCGCGTTAGCTTAGCTGCAGTGATCAAATCTGAACATTCTGCTACTACTGCCATGGCTTATAATACTATCACTGAGTGCAGGTGCTGTTTTGTCACTCGCTTCCTCCAATTTACTATCTCCTGCGTTGTGAATGTGGCTTTGGAAATTTGTTCTGTGAAAGTAAATCTGCATTTTAAATTATAGAAGAAACAGAAGCCAAAGGGAAGTGAACTAGTGAATAGAGACAGCAGTTTCTGCCCGCAATAGATAGAACATTTAAGGTGTTATAAGTGGCAACTTTGAGGTCAACATTAGTACTTATGGCTAATAGTTAGCACTTTTTGGCCAATATGACGACTGCCCATTTTAAATGTGATTGTTTTAAGAGGTGGTGACTGTATCTCATCTTTACACATACGTGGGCACATGTTCACACAATACTTGCATTTGAATGAAACTCTTCCTGATCTGTCCTCACTTCTTCGCATAAGCTGTCATTGTAGGCAACTGACACTTATCCAGGTGGCTGCTGGAAACACAGGTAGACAGAATCATGCTAAGGACCTGCAGTTAACTGGTAAGGTACTGGCATATTAAATCACCACTCCGCAAGAACACCCCGCTAATCATATTAGTACCTGGGAAGTGATCTGTGTTAAGATGAAATAAATAAAGTGGAAGGGGGCTTGTGTGAAGCATGTATGCTGGCATAGACTCGATGGGCCAAATGGCCTATTTCTGTGTTGTAATTTATAATATTTTATATGAAATCTAATGTTTTAATGGTGCAAAAACAGTATGCTGCCTGTTAAAATAACTTTCATCTATTTGGTAAAATTATGGTGGAAGGCGAATATTTTTTATTTTTTGATATGAGCTGGATTGAAAAATCATAGTATTTAAATAGTGATTCTGTAGTGTGAAGCTTAAAATTGGTCATTGCGAGTGTACACCCATATCTTATCAATGTTTTTTCAATCCTTTCATTTCTTGGGGGAAAGGGAACAGTTTTATTTCTCACGGATCATTTCTGTAGCCTATTTCTTTCTTTGCCTTCCTGATTTACGTGACTTTTTCCCGACACCACATTGTGCTGCACGTATGTTTTATATTGTGCCCAAGACATTTTATCTTGCCGTGTCACACATGGTCAATGCAACCGGCTTGTGGCTGATTGGCTTAGTCTTTGTATTCATGAAACAGCAAGAAATTGCCACTCAATAGGTTTCAAGGGAATGCAATCAAATGCAAGGAAAGCTGGTGGATAAGATTCCAATGATGAACTATTAGGGATGTATGAAGAAGGCAAATCAAGTGTGAGCAGTCAGCAAAGTTCGGCCGTTAAAAGTGAGGGGGGAACTAATCAAATTGTTCCAAATATTTTGCAGAAAGCCCACCAGCTACAAACTTGGGTTTCTTCATTAATCTGCGTTACAATCGCAAATAAAGTTTGTAGCAAAATCCACACGGAAATTTGCAAGCAAATGATTAAGTTAGACAATAGCATTCAATGTTTCCTATGTTGACACGTGAAGTCAAGAGCTTTGGATTAACGCAATTTCCGAGACGTAAGCCAATGAGACTCAACAGGGACAACCAGCTAAACCTGGCAACATAACATCAATGGTTTCACTTCTGGAGATTTTAATTATTGACAATAAAATCAGCCAGCCGTAGAGCATACCAGGTCTTCCTGAGCTCTACCAATCCAGTAGAAAATTACTGGCAATGTAACCCTCCTACCCCTACCAAGACACACCATTGAAAGGAATCATAATTTATTTCTGTAGAAAGTGCCAGAGCAAGGTCAAGTTTGAGTTCAAGCTGTTCAAGTTTTACTGGGGTAGTTTTGAAAGTAGATGTGTGCACTGTATACTAGCTGATCTCTGGAAATACGAACATATGAACATAGAGTTAGGAACAGGAGTAGGCCACTTGGCCCTTCAAGCCAGCTCCGCCACTCAGTAAAATCAAGGCTGATCTGACTGTACCTCCCCCCTAGCCCCGATAACACTTCACCCCCTTGTTTATGAAGAATCTGTCTATCTCGGCCTTGAAATATTCAAAGACTCTGGTTCCAATGCCTTTTGAGGAAGGGAGTTCCAAAGACTCACTACCCTCTGAGAGAAAAAAATATCTTCTCATCTCTGTTTTAAATGGGCAACTCCTTATTTTTAACTAGTGACCCCTAATTCTAGATTCTCCCACAAGAGGAAACATCCTCTTCACATCCACCCTGCCAAGACCCCTCAGCATCTTATATATTTCAATCAAGTTGCCTCTTACTCTTCACCAGTGGATACAAGCCTAGCCTGTCCAATCTTTCCTCATAAGACAACCTGCCTATTCCTAGTATTAGTTTAGTAAACCTTCTCTGAACTGCTTCTAACACATTTACATCCTTCCTTAAATAAGGAGCCCAAAACTGTACACAGTACTCCAGATGTGGTCTCACCAGTGTCCTGTTCAACTGAACCATAACCTCCCTACTTTTATATTCAATTCCCCTCGCAATAAATGATAACATTCTATTAGTTTTCCTGATTACTTGCTGTACCTGCATATTAGCCTTTTGTGATTCATGCACTAGGACACCCAGGTCCCTCTGAATCTCAGGGTCTGCAATCTCTCACCATTTAGATAATAAGCTTTTTTAATCTTCCTGCCAAAATGGATAATTTCACATTTGCCCACATTATACTCCATTTGCCAGATCTTTGTCCACTCGCTTAAACTATGTGTACCCTTGTAGCCTCCTTATGTCCTCTTCATAATTTACTTTCCAACCCATCTTTGTATCATCAGTAAATTTAGCAACCATATCTTCTGTCCCTTTATCCAAGTCATTTATATAAATTGTAAAAAATACTATTCACGCCAACAGTAAGAGCTAAACACAGATATACCTGACCACTAAGACTGCCTATTTCCACCTTAGTAATATTGCCTGACTTCTCTGCCTCAATTCATCCGCCGCTGAAAACCTTATTCATGCCTTTGTGATCTCTAGATTTGAGTTCTCCAATGCATGACTTGCCCCCCCCCCACATTCTAACTAAGCAATGCCTTGGTGAATGCTTGTGCACCATATTTGCATGTGCATGCATACCTGCATTACTTCAGGGGTCACATATGCAAATTGCTGCTCCCTTTGTTTTCATCCTTAAATGATCTGTGCACTTTTAAAATTAAGCTGCCTCTAATTGTTGATTTTGAGGTTGTTGCGATCTGGTTAGGGAACAGTGACTTTTTGTTTAAGGTAGACAACGTTTGAAATCCCAGTTACCCACTAAGAGAATAAAGCCACAAGATTCCACGGTTTTACACATACAAAATAAACTTTACGGTACAGTCAAAAAAGTACAACAATCTACAATATCTATCTTGTACTCTAACATTCAGAATGTACATGAGGTAAATATGAATTAACAGCCAAACTGTGGCCGAACACACCACACTGCATATTAAATGGCAGATGCGACCACGACAGATTCCAAGGATTTCTCAGGAACCCACCCAGATTTCAGTGTCTGTCACAATACCTTGTTAAAATTCTGTCTCCCTCACGAGGGATTTCAACTTTTCACTTTTGAAGATCTAGCCTCTGAATTCCCCTGAAAGCTGCTCCAAATCGGACTGCCTCAATGACTGCACACCTTGCAATGCTTCAATCTCTTCTGAGATTGCGAGATTCATAGGATTCACAAAACTGTACTCCTGCCTCTGATACTGGCAAAATTCCAACTCTTTCACAGACCGCTAGCTTTACTAGGTAGGCACTGCCCCTGGGTTTCTCAGAACTCCAGTCTCCCGGTTGCACTGAGCTATAAATGGCTCCCAGGGCATCTTCTGAGCCCTAAACCTCTCCAGCATGGAACTAGCGACATTTTGCCACCTTCTCAGCTCCCCAGGACTTCTCCTGAGCCCTACCTGCAACTGAATAGATCCCAGGGCTTCTCTGTGAGCTGCAAACCACGCATGGATCAAAATGTAACTGTTAGCTGCACCAAACACCTCCCAGGGTTTTTCTGAGCCCTACTGCCTACTGAGCGGAGTCTGCCAACAGCAGCACTTTTTTGGTATCCTGCCTCTTCCCCTGAGGAGAACACTCAAATTGAAACAAGCGAACCTTCTTAAGCTTCACCCATCTCCGTGACGATGTAGCCTTTTAAGATTCACTGCATGTTTTTAAACCAATTTAGCTCTAACTCCCAAAACAAAACATCTCTCTGGACTGCACTTTGCAAGCAGTGTAGACATCACATCTCCAATTGTCCAACTAAGTAAACTCACTTGCCATTTTATGGCTCCATCTCTTCTGCTCCGATTCTATTAAACAAACCTGGGTAACCATCTGAACTGCCATTTTCTTTGATGTGTTCTGGCAATCTCTACAGCCCAGCATTTTAATTAGCTTACCTTCACAACAACAATCTCCCCAGAACGAAACATTATGTCTTAAATATTAACATGAGCCACGAACTAGATATTCATCATAAGTGAAGTGAAACTGTAGGAGGCTTGTGCAGAGCATAAGCAACATAGACCTGTTGCACCAGAAGGCTTGTTCTTCTGTTATTAATTCTGTGTAATTGACTGGAGATGTACAAAAAATACCTTCTGATTGATTCCAAGGTCTCACTTTTGTAGGGGGAGGATTGGAAAGTCTTCCCTGGGCTCTAATTAACCTGCAAATCTGCTAAGGCCAATTAGAGTCTAATTCACCTGTGCAAGGCACAACAATTACACCTTGTTGTTTTAAGAGGAGGGAGTATTCAGAAATTCAGCACCACAACACTCTGGACCTCAGCATTTGCCCTATCATATATCACAGCAGAGTACAGTGCACCTGTCTGACATAGGTCATCTCACACACATCTTGCTGACACTCTTTTGAATGCGACAATGCACATCATAACTGAAAGTCTCTGTTCAACACCCCGCCCCTGGCTATCTGTCCTCACAAACATCACCCCCCACACATTTGCTGACTGACGAAAACCCACAAGCTGGTTGCAACTATCCGTGCTGCACCTCACTTACCACTCCCTGATGACCTGTTCAATCTACCTAGTGCCCGCCTCCCATCTCGGGGCCCCATGTAGAGAAAGATCCTCTGGATCAAGAAATGGGAAACACGGGAAGTCACTAACAAGTTTCTAATGACAAACCCCATCTGACGAACAGCAGACTTTGAACTACCATGGCAAAAACAATGCTGCACATTACCAAGGACTGTCTCCTCTACAGACTGAGCGGTGGACTAATCACCTTAAGCTCAGCAAAGGAGGCAATTGCTTGGCTTTGGGATTTGCATTTGCTAAATAAATAAAATAGAATAATACATGGTTTATTGCATGGTATAACACTCTTATTCTTACAAAATAACAACATAACCTATTGCAACCAGTGCCACAAAGCATTCGCTGTTCAAGTCCATTGTCCACCGCATGTATGTCACACTCCAGACATCAGTACCTTGTAAACAGATGCAAAACAATCTTACTTTTAAAAGGAGAGGGACAGGCGCATTATCAGAGGTACTTCTGACCTGGAATAATTTGCAGACCTCTAACTGACCCAAGCAATTTTCATGCAGCTACAATTACCCCTGGATCCCGTATAAGGGACAAGGCTAGGTTTGTGGCTAAGCATGACAATGTTGCTCCAGACCCAGACTACTTGTGATCATCACTGCAGAAGATCAGGTAATGCGTATTGTTATAACTGTCTCTACACTCTTAACCCTTAATAATCCACAATAAAGTTTGGTTTCAGTTTAAGGTGAATTAGGGATTGTTTACTTTTGGTTTGGTTTAGTGTGCCTGGGTGTGTTTACAAACAGTGCCTGAACTTTGATCCACCTGAGAGGCTTTTTGAAGCAAGAAAGCCCTGAAGTTGCGATGGAGAAAATTACTGAGGGTGGAACTATGTTAAAAGGAAAACTGGTAGGTTTTATTTTCGGGAAAAAGTAAGTATAAGAAAAGCTGACCTGGAGGCTGCAGACATCTAATCTGTCGTTTTTAACCAGAGTACTTAGTGCTGTATGTTTGGAAAGGAAAAGAGGGAGTTCTAAAGACTTTGATAGTACCATGTAGCTCTGTAAAGAGAGAAGTCCAGCTACTAAATAGATGCTAAGGGAGTGTCTACATGTGTCTAGTGGGCTGTGGCCTGTAGCTGTCAGCAATGCCTATACTTGGACCAGGAGGTTGTATGGGTAGGAAGATACCATAGACCTGAGCTGTGACATGTGCAGCTAGACCCAGAGGAAAAAAGGAACTGCCTTAAGGTTAAACTGGGCTAAATCTGTTGGATTGAGTTAAAGGTACAAGCTCATATTGCTTAGAATCATTATCTCATTTGCTCAGTGTACCTATTTAATCACTATTGCTTGTAATTGTTTTGTTCAAGTCTGTGTAGTAAAAATTCTTTTGGCGTTTCAACTTAATATTGGAGTCCAGCCCCTTATTTCCTTACCGGTTCTTCCGGATTGCCCTTGAGCAGCTGGTGGCGATCTGCCTTCTTGAACCCCTGCAGTCGATGTCAGTGCATGTCTTCTACTGTATCTATGGGAGCACAGGAAAAGGGAAGCTTAGAGCAGTGGTTTACAAACTGCAAGTTCACAGACCTCTGGGGGTCCTTGGAGACTTTCCAGGAAGTATCAAAATAATGCAGAAGTATTCTCAAGCAAGGCAGCCTTAAGGGTGGTTCAGGATGCTGTGGTCACCATAAGCAAATGGGTAGAAGCTGGAGGTGAGCTTGCTATGAGCTGTGAGGCTGGGAATGGATTGTAGCTGCTACGTGCAGCGCATAGTGGGCTGGCTGTCTCACCTCGGAGACGAGGAGCACTGAGAACACCAGGAATATCGACGGGTAGGCCCACAATTACAAAGGCTGGTAATGGGCGACAGGTGCAGAGCTCAGCCTGGTTCAAGAGAGGCAAGGTTTTAAACATTTAAACATGTCACATACTTAAACTCAAAGAAAGGGCACCAAAATAAAAGTTTGCCCAGGGTGCCACTTAGGGAGGGAGTAAGAAGAGCAAAAGGGAAGGTATGCCATAGGGTGGAAGGCAGGAGAGATTAATTGACCAAAGGTTTCATGGTACAAAAGTCAAAGGGAATGGTAATCGGTGAAGAAAACGTGGGTCAAGGTGAATGGCTGGATAGCAGCCATCCAAATGCAAAGTTTAGGAATAAAGAAAGAAATGAGAAAAAACTACACCAGCACAAAAAAAAACACGTGAGACAAGATGGAGGCAGAGGTTGTGATCTAAAGCTGTTGAACTCAAATGTTGAGTCCAGAAGGCTAAAGTGCCAAATCGAAAAATGAGGTGGTGTTCTTATGGATTTGCGGTTCTTTCCAGGCACATGGGACATTTAGGTGCACATGTGCTGATACTTTTCTCTCCTCCAATATATTACTCAATCTGCTATTTTGTTTGATATTGAAGTTGGCTTACACTGCGTCTTCCTTCCCTGTAAGATGTGGATTTCTCAGTGCCTCTCACCACATCTTGTCACCTGAAGTTAGTTTGTTCTGCAGCCAGTTACAATAAATCTATCTTTTTCTGCAGCGAGGAATTGATATGTAAATACACAGATGCTCAGTGTTGGGGCAATTCTAGAAACGGGTCTCCAATTGACATACAAGATTTATTGTCTAGGGAAGGGTCTGTGGCCAAGCATTCCCAGAAATGTTGTGCGTGTTCCAGCATTTTAGAGTAGACTATTTATAAATATCTAATTGTGATGTGCACATTACTTTTCATAAGGGAATATGCCCCGTTGCATTTGACAGAAAATTAATGTTGAATCATGCACATTCTGGTAATGTTCACAAAATGATCTGCTTCTGCCTTGATTCTTTCTTGTGGTTGTCTCTTGCTACACCAATATACTTTATTGAGTCTAGAAATTATTTTTAGTAATATTAGCAAATGAATCCTTATCATATTTGATAACTTGTCAACTTTTTAAGCTGGGCATTAACCTATTTATTTTAAATGGGCTAAAGTCTCAGCTACAGTACTAGAGATAGGAATGTTATACTAATATATTAAATGTAGAGCAATACCATTCATTTTAATAATGATCCACAAGCGCAGGGATGTGTCCAAGTGAAGGAAAACAAAGTTGTAAACGTTGAGTTGTATTGGACAAGGGCAAAAGCAAGAAGGTCAGAGAAGAAGGTTTTTTTTTTGAGGGCATTTTCCAAGCTAGGGTGATCATTGCAAGGTGAAGGAAACCATAGTGGTTAAATGAACTGTCACCAAAGCTGGAGTGCAGAGAGCAGAAGACAAGGAGTGTGTTAGAAGCAAAGACTTTGCATTTATAAAGCGCCTTTCATGACCTCGGGATGTCCCAAAGAACTTTACAGCCGATGAAGTAAACTCGAAGTGTAGTCAGTTGTAATTCAGGTGTTAGGACAGGAGGGGGATTAATTTTGAACAGCCCTGATTTTGCGGCTCACTAACCGTCTGTAAACAGAAAGGTGTTTTTAATTTTTTGATTTACCCCTTTATAAGTGGTGGTGTTTGTTCCCCAACCCTTCGATTTGGAGTGATCCAATTCCCTATTAATGACCCCACAGCAAACTGGAGATAAGGTAAAATAAGAGAAGTAGTTTATTTTAAACACACACACAAAACACAGGAAGGGGGTTTCTCAATGTCCACCCCTTTTACCATTCATACAATAAAAGAGGGATAAGGGAAAGAAAGTGGTTCAGGACAAAGACCACGATAAAAATAAGAATTATGGTTTTACGTGAGTCTAGAATCAAAGTCCAATGAGGAATTATTTTGCAGATAATCGGCTGGCTGGAGACTGGTGGTGTAAGATTCGCTTTTCTGGTGGCGTTGTTGTCCCAAAATGAAGTAGGCATGCAGAGATTGAATCAGTTCTGTAGGCGATAGTACAAAATCATCCCAGCAGAGTCAGGCTAGATAGGGACCAGTTGTCCAACCTGGCCAGAGCTTGTTTCTGTATGGCCTGCCCATCAGATGTTAAACAGCAGGCTGATGATGGAGTCTGAAAGCTGTATAATTAAAGCAATTCAAACAGGTCAAGTCTCGGTTGTGTGATAGGGTAGTTTTGGGTTGAGCAGTTCAGCTAACGAAGCTGAAACCCGTTGTGTTTTGAGCAGGTATCTGTAGAACCATTAGCACAACGTTGGAGATGAAGAGTCACAAAGAGCTCTGCCTTTGTCCATAGCTGGCTGGTGCAGACGTCTAGTCTACTATCCTTTGTGTTTGTTTGGCTGAAATGCTTATACAATGCAAGGAGTGTTATGTTCCAGGGGTTTGATGTGTTAGCCTTTGTCCGCATTTAGGCTGCTCAGAAACTTCCAGAGCTACCATCATATGGTCAGTGGTGGCCATTTTATCAGTCCATCCATTTGTCCATTTTAAAAGAAAAATAATAATTTTATAAAGTAGCCAGGGGACGAAGATATATATATATATTTTTGTTTCCTTCATGTCTTCTGATTATTACACAGAGAACATGGCAGCTAGTTTATGCACAGCAAGCTCCCACAAACAGCAATGTGATGATGGCCAGATAGTCTGTTATTGTAGCGTTGATGCAGGGATAAATATTGACCAGGACGCTGAGGAGAATTCTCCTGCTGTTCTTCGAAATAATGCCACGCATGTTTTATGTCCACCTGAAGGAGCAGACAGGGCCTCGGTCTAATGTTTCATTTGAAAGATGGTACCTCGAATGTTTTTGTGACTGGAAGGCTGTTTCCAGTGAGGTTTCACAAGGCTCATTACTGGGTCTCTTGTACATGAGCAGAATGTAAAACTATCTATTTAGTAATGATGCACTTCTTAATTTGGTTGTTTCTCCTTGAGCTGTCCCAAAAGACACAATCACACTGTCCACCTGTGTTGAAAATCTTACAGTGGAGTCACTGACTTTGCGCTGTCTCTCTGCTGACTTCAGACTAATCAGCGGGCGATCTGGTTACTTGTAGCCCCAGATAAACCACCAAACTAAAAATATTCAACCACCCCAAAGCAGGGCAGCCAGTCACTGATCCTGCCCCTTCTCACAGGCCTCAGACAGAACTGTCAATCACAAGTTGGTGCAATCTGTTCACCTGTGCCAGAAAACCTGAACAGCTTGATGGTTATGCAATTCATGCATTGTCCCAGCAGCTCTCAAAGGCATTGATTGACAGACATTCACACATGGTTAGCACTTAAAATCCCCTTTCTTCAATATAAATCTGTATATTCCTATATCTTGGATCTATATTCCTATAGCTTGGATAAAGAGTTAACAAGAGGCTGGAGATAATCCTGATGAGAAAAATAAACTAACACAGCCAAAAATACTTCTCGTCACTGGTGGCTTTTGTTTTGTTAACACTAAGCTTTTGGTCACAAAATTGAATTATTGATCATGTAAATAGCATTATAAATTAATTCCTCATTGCAGTAACTGCTATAGAGACTTATGGTCTTCAGAAAGCTCTGCTTCAAGTGTCAATTGACCTGTGAGAATTGCTGTCTCATGCTTTTGGAGCCAGTCTCTGATGTACATCTTTGAATCCCATGAGGGGAGTGATGATCTATTCATGTTCACAAGATGAGACTTGCTGTGTTCAAGATGATAGCTTAGATTTTCTCATCTTTGTTATTTTAGCTCTGGTGATATGTTTCAGATTGGTTACTGCGAAAGTTAAATATCACCAGTCAGAAAACCTAGGGTCAGGAGTGTTGCTAAGTTGAGTTGGATTTTGTGGCCAGTAGTGCGAAAGCAGCGCTCAGTGTTGACTCTCCAACCAATCCATAACAACAACAACTTGGACTTATATAGTGCCTTTATTAAATATAGCAAAAACATTCACAGGTTCTTCACAGGATAGTCATCAAACAAGATTTGACACTGAGCCACATAAGGAGATGTTAAAGCTTAGTCAAAGAGGAAGGTTTAAAGGGCACCTTAAATGAGGAGAGAGAGATGGAGTGGTTTATGGAGGGATTTCCAGAGCTTGGGGAAAGCACAGCCTGCAATAGTGGAGCCATGCTGTTTAAAAAAAAAATTCATTTACACCTGAATGCACCAGCCTCGACTTTCTCTGGGGCGTTTAGTGGGTAATTACAGTGACTTTAAGATGTACCTCAATGTCAAATCTACTGGCGAGATACTGTCATAGTGCAGCCTAGTGGAGAAGCAGGGCAACTTCTCAGTGATTTCATCTGAGTATGTGTGTACCCGGAAGTTGCTGTTCAATTTTACTCCGTAATAGCAGTGAGCACCGATGGCCTCATTGCTCAATGGGGTGAGGTAGAGAAAATGCTTCCATTTGTGGGGGAAGATCAGAACTAGTATAGGGAAATGGTAGTCTTAATAATATAGTTATAAGAAAGAGTTGTTTTGAAAATATTATGGAAAATGCTAGAGATAATAGTTTTAAAAGAAACGCTGAGGCTGTGGTTTCTTAACAAAAATGCTTCCCTCTGTCCTGAGTTCAGGAGATAACAAAGACCCAACAGTCAATTGCCCTTAGTTCTCAAGAAGGATGTTATCTAGATTACAGGCCTTCATGTAGACATTCCTGGCCTTGATGTTCACTAAATGGATGAGATTTTCTTACAAAAGATGAGCAATAGGGTGATCTCGGGGTGGGAGGAGACTGTCTACCTTGCGTATCTGCCCCTCAGTAATTGGACATTTGAATGGGAAGATGTAATTGAATGAGTGATTGGCATGAGAGACCCACCAGCCCCCTAGGAAGACCATATATAAATATACTGTCAAGATGGAAAAATCACTGTGGATAGAAGAGAGCTTTTCTAAGTGGATATCATGCTGGCTTGTCACTTGTGGGAGTGGTGTACTGGCCCCCCAACAGTAGCCACACGGTAGGACAGCGTATAAAGGAAGAAATAATGGGAGCTTGTCAGAAAGGTACAGTGATAATCATGGAGGATTTTAATCTACATGTAGACTAGAAAAATCAGATAGGCAAAGGTAGCCTAGATGAAGAGTTCATAGAATGTTTTCAGGATAGTTTCTTAGATCAGTACATTCTGGAACCAACCAGAGAGCAGGCTAGACTAGAGTTGGTATTGTGCAATGAGATAGGATTAATTAATGACTTAATAGTGAAGGTACCCCTAGATAGCAGCAATCATAATATGCTTGCATTTTACATTCAGTTTGAGGGAGAGAAGAGTGGATCTAAGACTAATATTTTAAACTGAAATAAGGGCAACTTTGAGGACATGAAAGCAGAGCTAGCTAAAGTGAACTGGCAAATTAGATTAAGGGATAGGTCAATAGAGATGTAATGGCAGATATTTAAGGGGATATTTCAGAATACACAGAATAGATACATTCCAACAAGAAAGAAAAATTCCAAGGGGAGGACCCACCATCTTGGTTAACTAAAAAAATTAAAGATAGTATCAAAAAACATATAATTGCGCAAGGATGGGTGGCAGGTCAGAAGATTGGACAGAATATAAAAACAGAAAAGAGTGACTAAAAGATTAGTAAGGAGGGAAAAATTAGAGTAAGAGAGAAAACTAGCTAGAATTATAAATACATAGTAAGAGTTTCTATTGATGTTTTAAAAAGGAAAGCTAACAAAGTGAGCGTTGGTCCTATAGAAAGTGAGTCTGGGGAATTAATAACGGAAAATATGGAGATGGCAGATGAATTGAACAGGTATTTTGCATCGGTTTTCACTATATAGGATAAAGTAACATCCCAGAAATAGCTGTAAATCAGGAAATGAAAGGGAGGGAGGAACTCAAGAAAATTACAATCACCAGCTAAGTGCTCCTGAGCAAATTGGTGGAGCTGTGGACTTCATTGTAGGATCTTAAAATGAGTGGCTAGTGAGATAGTTGATGTGTTGGTTTTAATTTTCCAAAATTCCCTAGATTTGGCTAAGGTTCCATTAGATTGGAAAATAGCAAATGTAACTCCTTTATTCAGAAAGGGAAAGAGACAGAAAGCAGGAAACTATGGGCCAGTTAGCTTAACATCTGTCGTGGGGAAAATGTTAGAAGCTATTATTAAAGATGTAGCAGAGCACTTAGAAAAATTCCACATAATCAGGCAGATCAACATGTTTTTCTGAAAGGGATATCATGTTTAACCAATTTATTGAAGATCTTTGAAGTAGTAACATGTCCTCTGGATAAAGGAGAATCGGTGGATGTACTGTACTTAGATTTCCAGGAGGCATTTGATAAAGTGCCACATCAAAGGTTATTGTGGAAAATAAAAGCTCATGGTGTAGGGGGTAACATATTGGCATGGATAGAATATCGGCTAGCCAAGAGCAAACAGAGAGTAGGCATAAATGGGTCATTTTCTGGTTGGCAAGATGTAACGAGTGGTGTGCCACAGGGATCACTGCCGGGGCCTCAACTTTTACAATTTATATAAATGACTTGAACGCAGGGACTGAAAGTATGGTGGCTAAATTTGCTGATGACACAAAGATTGGTAGGAAAGTAGGTGAAGAGGACATAAGGAGCCTACAAAAGGATATGGATATGTTAAGTGAGTGGGTAAAGATCTGGCAAATGGAGTATAAAGTGGGCAAATGTGAAATTGTCAGTTTTGGCAGGAAGAATAAAAAGCAGCATATTATCTAAATGGTGAGAGATTGCAGAGCTCTGAGATTCAGAGGAATCTGAGTGTCCTAGTGCATGAATCACAAAAGGTTAGTATGCAGGTACAGCAAATAATTAGGAAAGCCAGTGGAATGTTATTGTTTGTTGCGAGGGGAATTGAATACAAACATAGGGAGGTTATGCTTCAGTTATACAGGGCATTGGTGAGACTACATCTGGAGTACCATGTACAGTATTAGCCTCCTTATTTAAGAAAGGATGTAAACGTGTTGGCAGAAGTTCAGCGAAGGTTTACTAGACTAATACCTGGAATGGGCGGGTTGTCTTATGAGAAAAGGTTGGACAGGTTAGACTTGTATCCGCCAGAGCTTAAAAGAGTAAGAGACAACTTGATTGAAACATATAAGACCCTGAGGGATCTTGACAGTTTGGATATGGAGAGGATGTTTCCTCATGTGGGAGAATCTAGAACCAGGGGCCAAAGTTTAAAAATAAGGGGTTGCTCATTTAAGACAGAGATAAGGAATTCACCAAGGCATCTTCGACAGCACCTTCCAAACCCATGACCACTACCATCTAGAAGGACGAGGGCAGCAGATAGACGGGAACACCACCACCTGGAAGTTCTCCTCCAAGCCAATCACCATCCTGACTTGGAAATATATCACCGTTCCTTCACTGTCGCTGGGCCAAAATTGTGGAATCCCTCCCTAACAGCACTGTGGGTGTACCCACACCACATGGACTGCAGTGGTTCAAGAAGGTAGCTCACCACCACCTTCTCAAGGGCAATTAGGGATGGGCAATAAATGCTGCCCCAGCCAGCGAAGCCCACATCCCATGAATGAACAAAGAAAAAGGAGAAATTTTTTTCAGGGTGTTGTGAGTCTTTGGAACTCTCTTCAAAAGGCGGTGGAAGTAGAGTGTTTGAATATTTTTAAGGCAGAGGTAGATAGATTCTTGGTAAGCAAGGGGGTGAAAGGTTATTGGGGGTACGCGGGAATGTGGAGTTGAGGTTACAATCAGATCATCCGTAATCTTATTGAATGGTGGAGCAGGCTCGAGGGGCTGAGCGGCCTACTCTTGCTACTAATTTGTATGTTCGTCTGCGTGTATGGCTTTGGCCTAACACTTCCGTATTGTAACCAACCATTCAGGAGCAGTAAACCATCTCATCTGCTACGGGTTGAATGTGTTTCCTGTCTATTTAACATATGTACCGTATCTAACCTGCCGCTTCGTAATAACTGCTTTAAACCACCACTTCCTTACCCAGAGTGGTGAGAATGTGCAACTCACAACACAAGGAACAGTTGAGGCAAATCTTATCGATGCATTTAAAAGGAAGACATACATAAGAGAGGAAGGAATAGGAGGATAATCTGAACAGATGAGATGAAGAAGGGTGGGAGGACGTCTCACGTTAAAACACTGGCCTGTTCGTGTGCTGTAAATTCTATGCAATTCTATGTAAAATAAAGATAAATATAAAAAAAAACTGAAAAAAATTAGTGTAAATAAAACTCCTTTCCAAGTCATCTTCGGGTTTAGTTTTCCTAAATCACAGACACAGCACTGTACACCACCTTTTTTGGTGGTATGATAAGTTATGCAAAGTAAGGTATTGACTGTTCAGGCACTGATACATCATGGAGTAAGCAGGGGAAATCTTTCTTCATATTCCTAATCACCTTTCTGTTTTAGTCAGGGAAAAGGACAACACGTCATTAAGAATGTGTTAGGTATGAGACAATGATACCTGAAGGGGTTCAAGTTGTATCACGTGGCTCATGAAGGACCCAGGGTAACTTATTAATTTTCCGTGCATTTTATGTTGTATAAATGCTTTTACAGAAATTGCTAACTTTTGGATGGCAAACACCTGTGACTGTATTCTTTAGCTCAATTTGCTGTGATATTATTGACATGACATGTATTGGAATGGTAAACTTTTTGTTTTACTGGGAATAACAAATTACATAGATCTATGAAATAACAGCACTTCGTTAATGGATACCACAACCCACAGCATGTTAAAAAACAACGTAAAGCCTATTCTTCTCTGTCTTTCCATTTATTTTCTTCCTTTCCCCTCTGATATCTTCCACTGCTCTTTGGAAAGGATTTGTTCCCTTGGCTCAACCAACATTGTTCCATTGTCAGCTGCTGAAGGCTTTGGAAGACTGCACTTCTGTGTTCCTTTGTGACAACATGGAACTTGCTATTGCATGGTGGTTGAGGTGAGTAGCATACATTTAAGAGGAAGCTAGATAAACACATCATCAGGGCAGATTGGCAAGAATACCAATTCTAAAGGGAACAACAATTTATCCTGCATCAGGGAACAAGGAACAAAAGGACATGCTGATAGGTCAGATGAAGTAGGGTAGAAGGAGGCTTGTATAGAGCAAAATGGCCTATTTCTGTGCTGTGTTTTCTATGTAATTCCATGTAAATACAGAACACTTCTCCACAATGACATGGCTAAGCTAAGAAACTTATAAAATTTACAGTGTACTTTTAATTTTAGACACACTACCCAAATTGGCCTCACACCAGTATCATTGAAGTGTGATGCTCAGTTGACAGATTTGATTTCTGATATTGACGATGGGCAGGATTTTCCTGGCCTGACCACCGCCCGGATTGTCCGGTACCGCCGAAAGTCAACGGACTTTTGGCTGGGCTGCTGCATCCCCTGCAGCGGGTCCCACCACAGTGGAGCCAGAAAATCCCGGCCTATGTCTCGTTCTGAGCTCTGGGGCACGCATGTTTGGAGCCGTACAAAGAGCCCTACTCGTCGGGGGCTTATTTTTAATGTTAGGCGAGCACTGGCAAAGACAGGGCTTAAAAACAAATAGCAAACTATGGGCTGAATTTTACGCCCTGCAGATGGGCGCGTGTCCGACCCGATTGTGTGTAAAATTGCGTGACAATATCCCGACATCATCAAGCACTTACGCGATACTTTGCTTGGCGGGTGTGCTTCTGACTTTTGCGCGTGCCCACCGACAATTAAGAGGGCAATTAAGCCCATTAACGACGCAAATGTCTCCAATTTTTCATGGCCCGTCCAACCTTACAGCTGGCAGACGGGCGAGTCGGCCAGGTGGCCTTTGCATTTTTCATCAGACCTCATCCAAGGGCAGGATGAAATTTCCGTTAATAAAATTAATAATAAATATCTGTGGACAGCATTTTTATCAGCTGTATTTTCAGGTGGCTGATTGTGATGCGTGGACATTTTTTTTTTTGCAGCTTTTTAAACCTTTAGTTGATGATTTTCAAGTCTGCAGCTCCCTGAGGCAGTTGTCTGCCTTCAGGGAGCTTTCTCGCAGCGCTCACCCCCTGCGCCCACGGAAACATCATCACCCGCCCTCTTCCCACCCCCACCCCGGCAGCGCTGAGCTTTTCAGCGCGTGTTTCACGCTGGTTGGCCATTACTTGGCCAGCCAGTGTGAAATCATGGTCGGGGGCTGATCATGGTCATGGGTCCGTTTCCCAACCGCTCCCAGGACCGCTGATCGCGCGCGCCCACCAAAGGTAGAATTCAGGCCTATGTTTGTAAAGTTCCAAGGGGGTCCAATGAACCACATTGGCATTTTGTCACATTGCACCCGGTGCAAATTCCAGTCAGTGTGAAACTACCTCCTGGAGTTGGTCTCAAATCTTACTTTGTACAGACTGCCAAACTAACTGGCAATTTCATAATAATATACATCCAAAACCAGTTTACAAGGTGCTTGCCATGGGCAGCACTCGTACCTCTAAGTCAGAAGGTTGTGGTCCAAGCCCCACTCCATAATCTAGGCCAGCCCTGTACTGTTGTGGGTGCTGGGCTGGATTTTACACGCCCCCGCCAGAGGATTTGAAGGCGGGTGGGCACATCAAATCCAGCGGGATGCCTTCCTACTGCCTACCTGCCTGCCTGCCCCTGACCTATCTGAAATTTTATGGAGTGTGGGGGAGGCATTGGGCCAATTGAGGCTCTTGGGTGGCCAATTAGTGCGCCCCCCCCCACCCTCGCTGAGACCACTGACCTTGGACTTACCTCGGCTCCTCGGCAAGGTGGGACTGCCTGTATTCCCAGCGGTGGCCACTGCTCACGGCTGGCGCTGCTGGGACCTTGGAGCTGACAGCTCCCTAAGGCGGGACTTCCTTCCGAGACAGCAGTGGAAGTCTCACCTTAAGGAATTTACTGCTACTCCTAGTGTTAAAATGCCGCACAACGGCCGTCGGCCGAATCTTTAGCTGGTGAGGGGTTGGCCGATTTGGAAGGGACCGCTGTGCCCCATAAAATTCAGGCAGCTGCCTTTTGGATAAGGCATTAAACCCTATGTAACCTCTCAGTTGGATGTAAAAGATCTCCCAAGACACTATTTTGAAGAAGAGCAGTGGAGTTCCCCTTGGCGTCCTGGCTAATAGTTACCCTCAATCACTGTCACTAAAAGTCGAGTTTACCTGGATATTATCACATTGCTGTTGGTGGGATCTTGCTGTGTGCCTACTGGCTGCTGCCCTTTATACCTCACAACTGTGGCTACTCTACAAAAGTCAAGCACTTGGGGACCTCCTGAGATTGCGACTTGACAGGCAAGAAAAAAATTGAAATAAATCTGAGGTAAGTGAAAGGTTTTAAAATTAAATGGAATTAAATCAGATAAAATCAGCACCTGAGTTGCACTATAAAAATATACCGCCACTTTGATTATCACTTTGAAACAACACTTTGAGAATCCTTTCAGTTTGAAATTTTAAGTCACACTTGGATTTGATAAAGCTTATGCTTATAATTTCAAAGAGATGAAAGATCTGTTGAAAAATCATCGACTTGGAATGTTAATTCAGTTACTCCCGCTCCACCGATGTTACCTAACCCGCTGAGTGTTTTCCAGCATTCTCAGCTTTTATTTTGGATTTCCAGCATCCGTAGCATTTTTGCTTTTGTGCTACCCTAAGAGTGAGCAGGCTATACTGGTGACCAAGTTTTAAAAAAAAAAATGCCGACTCTTTAGGTACGTTTGTAAACTATGGAGAAGGTCGATATATAGAATTAAAAATTATGCTAAACCTATATCGAACCTTGGTTAGATCGCACCTCGAGGAATGCATGCAGTTCTGGTCACAACATAATAATAAGGATGTTGAGGCACTGGAGAGGGTACAGAGAAGATTTACAATGATTCTACCGGAAATGGGAGGGCATACATATCAGGAAAGGATTAACAGGCTAGGTTTCTTTTCTCTTGAAATAAGAAGGCTGAGGGGTGACTTCAGAGGTCTTTAAGGGCTCGCTAGAGCGGACACAGGGAGAATGTTTCCTCTTGTGGGGAAGAGCATAATTAGAGGCCAGCAATACAGGACAGTCATCAAGAAATCCAATAGGGATTTCAGAAGAAACTTCTTTACCCAGAGAGTGGTGGGTCTACGGAACTCAGTTCCACACCGAGTGGTTGAGGTGAATAGTGTAGATGTGTTTAAGGGGAAGCTAGAAGAGGGAGAAAGGAATAGAGGGACTATGATGATAAATTTTGACGAGGAAAGATGAAATGAGGCTCGAGTGGAGCATAAACACCAGCAGGCACTAGATTGGGCTGAATGGTCTGTTTCTGTGCTGTATATCCTAAGTAATGAGGATGTAGAAAGCTGTTCATATTTTTGAAAGAATGAAATTGTCAGATTCACCGTTGACAATTTAGCAAACCTCATCAATTTTGTGATGGCTCTGAGAAATTTACTGCAAAATCTGTTGTCTCTGGAAGCATTTTATGATCCTTAACAGCTGCAGGAAGTCACTCAAAGCAACCTATATGCAAATGATCATCTCACACTACACATGAAAAAAATGAACCACATGAAACAACTTATTCTTTATGTAAATAATGTGTTGCAATTAGATTCCTGATTTTTTTCCTTCGGGGGAGTGAAAGCTTTGCATTCATTACGGGATTCCTTCCATAGATCCAAAATGCAAACCCTAAATTTAACAGTAGACTTTGCTGGTTCCGTTGTCAAAGCACTTGAATGTGGCTTTTAAATCTACTGAGCTAAAGAAATTAATGCAAGAAGAAACATGCATAATTGTTGATGAGTGTTAAATATTAACGTGAAATTGTGAAAGCAGTTGACAAAATTGTTATAAAAGTCTCCCTTAGTGTCTCTTTCAGTTAACAGATTCTGAACATCTATTAATTAATTATCAGTGACTGTTTGATAACATCTGTATAAAGTCACCTCTAGCAGGTGCCTCACAGCTCTACAGCTGTATGTGTCAGTCAAAGGAAGTGTGTGTTTGAAGTAATAGTTTGCTTACTGCACAAATGACACAAATCAGCAGCATCAACCGTTTATCTTTTATGAAGGAAGCTGTACAATGCAGCATTTCATTGGAGTAAATTAAACCTCTTCATAACATGGTGCAAACACTTTGGCATGATTATAACAAAAGAAATCTGCTTTAATGTCGTAAAATGTCCAAAATGCCCTCTTTGCAGGAACGTTATCAGACAAGGGGCTGCATTTTTACATGTCCCCGCCAGCTGTGTTCCCGGTGCACGGGCACGTAAAATAGGGTGGGTGCCCACTGTGGGTCCCCACCCTGTCACCTTCCCACCCACCCCCCCCAGCTCACTCCCATACCCCCATATAACCATATTTTTTTATGGTTTAATAACCATGACATGGTTAACGTGGGCAGTCGGGTGGGAGTGGTAGCCCAATTAAGTTCTTCAAAGGGCAGGAAGGAAAGGGCGGGGTTTATCTTTGGGGGCTGCCCTTTGCAGATCAGGGGTTGGCCCCCATAAGATAGAAACCCCCCTTCTTCCTACCCGTCTGCTCCCCTTCCTAACCTGCCCAAGCCCTCCCTGTCCAAGACTCTGGACTTACCTGTTTCCAGGCATCCATGGGTCTCTTTCTGCTTCCTCGTTGCAGTCCCGGCAGCTCCCACTAATGTGCTCTTGGTGCTGCCAGGACTGATTGGTCAGACTTACTCCCTAGCGAGAGGCAGAAGTTCCACACTGGCCCTGTTTAGCCCAACTACAGTGCTTTATGGCTGTGGGGCGAGCTGGTGTGGAGCAGGTTGACTCCATGCCCACTTTTCTCCGGTGGAGGGTGAGGAGTGACCTGTCTGCACCACATCCCCCCCACCCCATAAAATTCAGCCCAAAATCTGATAACTAACCACACGAGGAGGCATTAGGGGAAGTGATCAAAAGCTTGGTCAAAGAGATAGGCCGTAAGGAGTGCTATACGTGAGGACAGAGTTATGAGGCAAAGAGGCTCTGGGAGGGAATTCCAGAGCTTAGGATCTAGGCAGCTAAAGGCACAGCCACCAATGGTGGAACAATGAAAATTGAGGTTACGCAAGAGGCCTGGATTGCACGAGTGTGGATACCTTGGAGAGTTGTAGGACTGGAGAATGTTACAGAGAAAGGGAAATAGAGGCCTGGAAGCCATTTTAGGACACCCAAGATGGTAAAGGTGATGCGGTGCAAGATTAGATATGGATAGCAGTGTTAAGATGACCTGGGGTTTATAGAAGATGGAAGCCAGTCAGGAGAGAACTGGAGTAGATAGGTCTGCAGATGACGGAAGTATGTACGGAGGTTTTATTCAAAGATGGACTGAGATAAGGTTGGCGGCAGGTAAAGTTGCAAATTTACCATTGAGCCCTAGCAGTTTGCAGCACGGGAGACAGAAATATGTGGAATAATACTTGTATTAATAATGCCTTGCTAGAGCAATCCAAAACCAACCCCACTGCCCCATTCTCTCTCCATATTTATGCAATTTTCCCTCAACAGTGCAATGGTCTTTGCTTTAGAACATGGAAGTAAGACAGCCTTTGTGATGAATAGATCATAGGGTCGGATCTCAACTCGGGTTCGAACTGGAAGACAAGGGGCAGAGTTTTATGTCCTGCGGGCGGGCGCGCACCTGACCCGATCGGGCGTAAGATTGCGCGAGAAGACATCGGGCGAGCGTCCCAACGTCACCACGCACTAGTGCGATATTTCGCTCAGTGGGCATGTGCGGAAGTTGGAAGCGTGCCCGTCAACAATTAAGGGGACAATTAGGCCCGTTAACCGTGCAATTAACTCCGATTTTTCACTGCCCATCTGACCTTACGTTTGGCGAACGGGCGAATCAGCCAGGCTGCCTTTCTTAAACCTCATCTAAGGGCAGGATAAAATTTCCGTGATGAAATAAATATAAATTTCTATGGGCAGCACATCTATCAGCTATATTTTCAGGTGATTGATTATGATGCATGGACACTTTTTTCAGCTTTTTAAACCTTTTATTTGATGATTTTCAGGTGTCCAGCTCCCTGAGGCAGCTGTCCACCTTCAGGGAGCTTGCTCTCAGCGCTCACCCACGCCTGCGGAATCGTCATCACCTGCCTTCTTCCCGTCCCCACCCCGGCAGCGCTGAGCTTTTTAGCGTGCGTTTCACATTGGCTGGCCTTTAATTGGCCAGCCAGCGTGAAATTGCACTCGGGGGGCCGATCGCGGTCGGCGGTCCGTTTCCTGACCGCTTCCGGGCCCACCGATTGGGTGCGCCTGCCGACGGTAAAATTCAGGCCAAGGTTACAAACCGTCTAGTGCAGCTTGAGACACTGGCCAGGTTGGAGTCAGTGAGTTGCCTATTATATAAGATATAGAACATTATATGATGAATGTGAAAAGAAACGGGACAATGGCCCAGTTTTGGTTTAATGAAAGAGAAAGTGCAGAAGTTTCCAAAAAGTAATGGTTTCAGAAGGTGGGAAAGATCAGTTAACCCAAAAGACAAAGACATTTATTCTAAAGCAAGTCCCCAATGTGATGAGTTCATCAGCTCACCAGATGTCAAAGCCCAAAGTCATCGGCACCCTCCATGATTCTTGGACAGCCTCCAAAGTTTGGTGAAAGATGGTCAAAACTCCTTCCAAAACTATTCTACATCTTGCTATCCATCTTCTTGATGGACTGCATCCCATCTCGACTGCACCCGCCTTTCTGTGCTAAATAAGTTGGACTTTTTTTTTCTGTCCTGCTTCCAAATACTGCCCAAAAGACGAGTACAGGAAAAGTGGGTGATGTTCCTGCAGAAACTTCCTCTGTGGCTTATCAGATGTCTGCCCTCAAGGAGGTTTGAGTAATGCAAATATTGTCAGGCAATTTTTTGCTCAGATTTCTTTGAACGCCGCCTGGTGCGGCTCATGTGCTCCCATAAGCCTGGCTTTACCCATTCTTGAGCCTTTGGCCTGTACAAATCCCAAGGTATAGATTGCTAAGATCAGTCTTTATTTTTGACCTTTTGAATAACAAGTAGTTTTGCTGTTTGAATAAATAGAGAACCTTCATAGTCAAACCAAAAAGCTTCCAAGAGTTTTCAATTGTATATCAGTCTCATTGAAAACCTGGAATGCCTATTGAGTTGCATATGGCTGCAAACATTGGATCATAGTAAATCCACCTCCAGCATCTTGTCACAATATCTATGCATCTTTTTGTCAAGAATGTTGGCGATACTGCTGGTCATCTAGTTCTACTTTGTAAGGATGGTTCAACTCTTCGCCGTTACGGCATTTAGCTTCTTATTTAGGTAATTACATCTAAACCTGCATCAGAACAAACAAGTGAAAAAGATTGTTGGAAAATGTTGGAGAGAGGCTGGAAAGCTATGTTGCTGGCTTATCTATCAACCTAAATAAGCTTGATTCATATGTGTTTATTTGAGTCTATGCTGAAAGTAGTGTATTAGAATCTTCAGGAAAGTCTTGAATTGTTCCTATTTGTGAATGTTGCAATTATGTGGTCTAACAGTGAATATCAGCCTTTACTGTTCAGAAGCGCCTGCATCCCTAGTGGGCTGAGTTTGCTGATGCTTGGCTAAAATATCAGATTGAGTGCCTCACAGTGGCAAGAGTTGATTTGTCTTAATGACGGGTGAAGAAGATATAACTGTTGATGGGGAAACAACCCTTCAGGGATGGTACGTCTATGGGACAGGTGATATCGAACTGCACTCTAGACTGATACAATCCAATCTCAGCCACCTTCTGACTGAAGGAGGAGAGAATGGGAGTGGTGTGGTGATGGGGCGGAGAAGAGATTATTGTTTTGGAGCTGCACACATGCACAGCTGTACATATATATATTTTTTCATTTTATGTTGAAACATAAAATGTTTTATGGCTGGAACAAATGACTAACACTATGTTACAGGACAACACCAACTTGCATTTATACAGTGCCTTTTACAACAACAGCCACAAATATTTATATAGTACCTTTAATGTGATGAAACATTCTGAAGCCCTTCACATGAGCACTATAAAATAAAGTATGATACCGAGTTGCATAAGGAGATATTAGGTCAGATGACCAAAAGTTTGGTCATAGAGGTAGGTTTTAAGGAGTGCCTTTAAAAGATGAAAGTGAGGTAGAGAGGTGGAGAAGTGTAGGGAGGGATTTCTAGAGCTTGGGGCCTGGGCATCTGAAGGCATGACCATTGATTGTGGAATAATTATGATTAGAAATGCACAAGAGGCCAGAATTGGAGGAGCGTAGATACCTCGGAAGGTTGTGTGGTTGGAGGGCATTACAGAGATAAGGAGGGGTGAGGCCATGGAGGGATTTGAAAACAAAAGAAAGTTTTAATATTGGAGCGTGTTTAACCGCAAGTTAAACAGACAGGAGGGGGTTTAATTTAAACAGCTCTGATTTCTCCTCTCACCATCTACCCATAAACAGAAAGGTGTTTTTGATTTTGATTTCCCCCTTTATAAGTGGTGGCATATTTCCCAACTCCTCAGTTTTGGTGTGATCCAATTTTTATTAATAACCCCACAGCAAACTTGAAATAGGGTAAACTCAGAGGGTTAATTTATTTGCACACATTCAAAGTGCAGGAGGGGAGTATTGCGCCCCCTGTGCATTCACACGATAAAAGAGGGATAGAGAAAGAAAGATTTACGGGACAAAGACCACAGAGCAAAGAATTATTGTTTCACGTGAGTCCAGAATTAAAAATCCAACATTGAATTAAAAAAATTTAAAAAATTTTAAACTCATTTTTAACATGTCCCCCTTCATGTGACTCAGTCATGTTTCTATTATTTGTAGATTTTTCATTTTGGAAATCTTCAGCTCCCTGAGGCAGCTTCTGTGCCTTCAGGGAGCTTTCAGTGAGCGCTCCCCCCCACACATGGACAAACTTCAGCACTCGCGCTCCTCCCGCCCCCACCCCGGCAGCGCTGAGGCTCTCAGCGTGCATTTCACGCTGACTGGCTGTTAATTGGCCAGCCCAGCGTGAAATTGCAGTTGGGACCCAATCGCGGGCGGTGGACTGTTTCCTGGCTGCTCCCAGGCCCGCCCGCCTGCCCAACGAGGTGAAAATCTGCCCGATGTAAATTTGCGTGCTCTAGCTAAGATTGGATTATCTTTGCTCATTTTGAATCTGAAACTCTGTACTCTTTACAGCAAGTGCCCCTGACATAGTTTCATAACACGGCTGATATTACATGGAATCTTGCTAACCATGTTTAGTTCTGTGTTAAAACTAAAATGAGATACTGAATGCTACTTCAGAGTTTTCTTTTGCACACACTATGCATTTTGGAGTGGATGTATAATACGATCAATATTATCTTTTAACACATGATAGTTACGTACATGAAGGACAGCTACATTTAAAACAGTCACAATAGCTTTTACAGCTCATGTTGCCTTCTAACTTTTGTGATTTGAGGAATTCAACTTTTTTTCCATCTGTTCCTTTTGATCTTTTCAAATTCTCATTGGACTTATAATTGCAGTCACACTGTGTGATGTAATTATATAAAAACAAAAAGCTAAAAACTACTGTGGATGCTGGAAATCCAAAACAAAAACAGAATTACCTGGAAAAACTCAGCAGGTCTGGCAGCATCGGTGGAGAAGAAAAGAGTTGACGTTTCGAGTCCTCATGACCCTTCGGCAGAACAGCTACCAGTTCTGCTGAAGGGTCATGAGGACTCGAAACGTGATGTAATTATGTTAATTGTAATACAGATGTTTTATTTACAATTATGATGTCAATTGTAATATAGATGTTTTAATAGCATCAAAAGCAACAGTCAAGTTTCTTTTGTATCCATATTGCTGTATTAAGTTAAAAAGATCAATATATATTATATCTTCTTAATAATATTTTTTATTGCTGGCTGTGTGGTTAATCAATTTGCTAGTGCCATTGAAGTAGATAAGGCTAGGAATATAGCACAGTGGGAGAGTATTTAGGAGGAATAATGCTCAATGCTATTGAGTAGAAGAATACATCCTCATTCTCCCACCCTGCTGCATGGGCTGCTTCAAGCTTTGGAATGCTAATCAGAAACTGTGGGTTTCGTGGGAAAGTTTCCAGGTGAGTCTGTTTTCAAAGGTAGCTTGCAACCCCCGCCCCAGCATGTGGATGCTGCAGACATTAGTGAGAACAGCCAGCCTGCCATCCTCGCAGTAGAGGAATCTGTGCAGATTGAGCAAATGGAATGACAATCCTCGGAAATAAAATTACCAATAAAAATACTTGTAAAAAGTAGAATACCTGCCCGTGGTGCCTCACTGTATGATTCTAAAATGCTATGATCTGTTATAAAATGCACATTTACAGATATTTACGTTAGGTGTTAATTGACTAATTTTGTGAATCATTTTGACTTCTTTGCTCTGAATATGAAGCAGTTCCATGGTTGTAGGTGCATTATTTGCAAACGATCATCAATGCACATTGATGACTAATTTGGCTCATCAGAAAAATGGTTGTGAAAATTTGTCAACCAAAAAATAGCTGCTTTGATTTACTAGTCAGTAAACAAGTCTACAATTTTTTGTTAGTGACAATCATTTCTTTATATGCTCTGAGTGCATGCATACTCCATGATTTGTTTCAAAATCTGAGATTGTAGACATGTTAAATGTTGTGTCAACTTACAACTTGACTGCAAGGTATTGATTTAAAAGTAAGCAAGTTAGTTTACAGATTTTGACAACTTCTGCCATTTCTGGTGCCTCTGTTTGAATGTCACTAAAACCACATGTTGTATTGATTTTTTTTGGTATTGTATTCATGTCAATCTAATGGCTGGTGTAAAATTACTGACTGAAGTGAGATCTCTCTGTAGTGGCAGCGGTATGAAATGTGGAGGTCTGGAATTTGTTGTGGTAATGATAGCGAAAATGTCAGTGTTAGCGACCATTACTCCGCTGAAACTGATAGCAACTTTGAGACTTTGCAAATCTGCAGACTAACATGGAAATCCAGAAGTTGCTGTCAATGAGTCGGTGCCCCATCACAAGGTGCACTTTAGAGGTTCCCAAAGGCTGCAGTGTCCCTTGCAGTCGTGATTTGGTGAACACATGCACTCATAAAAATGCTTGAAAAAGTTCCACCTTGTTGAATGAGGTGTAACTGGGTTTTTAACAGAGTGCTAAGCTCATAATTACTTCTAAGCGCTGGCCTTGAAATTGGCTATTTTTATATTTGTGGAATGTTAGATTCCTCCACAATTATAAAAAAAAAAGTTCCATACTTTTAAAAACATAGGGAAAAGTTTTCCCCCCTGTTGGGGGGGAAGTGCAGGAGCGGGCGCGGGCAAGCGCGCCTCCGATCAGTGCCCCCGATTGGGGGCGCGCCACCATTTTACATGGACGGGTCAATTAAGGCCCGCTCAGCTTGATGTCTGCCAGGAAGCGCTTTGCGCTCTCTGGGCAGGCAGCGGGGGGATTCCCAGAGTCAGGGAAAGAGTGCACTGATCTCCCTGAGGCTAAGTGCTGCCTCAGGGAGATCGGCTCCAAATTTAAAAATGTTAAAGAGACAAAAACAAAATTTCCCTGACGTGTCCCTTCATGTGACACTGTCATATGAGTTGGGACATGTCCATCACTTTTAGTGAAATCTTTATTAAATATTTAAAAACACCCATTAAACCTCATCCCTGCCCGTGGATGAGGTTTGATGCTTTTTCTTAAGCCCGCCAGGGCTCCCGGCCTGCCTCACCAACCCTAAGGTTGGACGGGCAGGTCTATTAATGATGTTAAGTACTTTTTAAATGGCCTCAATAGGCCGTTGACAGGTCGGCGGGCGTACAGCTGATTTGGCTGTGCCCCCGCCGACCTGAACATGGAAATGACCCGGGGTGATGCCGGGAGTCCTGCCCGACGTCACTCCGCATCATTTTACACATCGGCGAGCAGGCCCAGTCCCTGCTCGCCGACCGGAAGATCCTGCCCATAATGTCTTTGCCTTTATTGAAAGTCTATTTATCTTTATTTTAGTTTCTATCATAATACGCTCGTGCATTTATTGCGCTACCTGTAAATTTAAACGAATAGCGACCATTGACGACACCCAGATCTCTCACCACTATCTCCCTCAACACCTATGCTGTTGCTATATTATCAGCATACTTAGCCCAACATCCAGTACTGGAGAAGCAGGAATTTCCTCCAATTAAATATTGGGAAGACTGAAGCCATTGTCTATGGTCCCTGCGATAGATTCTGTCCCCTAATCTTCGACTCCATTCCTCTCCCCGTCTCAGATTAAAGCAGACTGTTCTCAACCTTCTGGGAGAATTTTCTCCCCATCGTGCGGGCTGGGTGGGAGCCGGCGCGCAGCCGATCGCCGCCCACGATCAGCTGCACGCCACCGTTTTATGTGGGCAGGCCAATTAAGGCCCCCCCAGCGTGATGTGCACCCCCTATGCGGGTCGGGGGAGGAGCGAGAGTCGGGGCCTGCGCTCTTTTGTGTGTATGCACGCGAAAGAGCGCAGAAATCTTCCTGAGGCGCGGAGCTGCCTCAGGGAGATTATTTTCATAATGAATATAATATTATGATTATATTTCATTATCAAAAAAAGGAATAGAAAAAATTATTCAAACATGTCCCCTCGTGTTACAGTGTCACATGAGCTGGGACATGCGAGTGAATTATAATAAAAAACTTTTTATTTGATTTATAAAGCCTTCACGAAACGTCATCCTGCCCGTGGATGAGGTTTCATGATAAATGCGAAGGCCGCCTGGGCTCTTCGCCTGCCCCCCGCCAACCTTAAGCCCTGTCAATTGTTTCAATTGATTGTTAAATGGCCTTAGTAGGTCTTTGATGGTTCAATGGGCGCGCAGCCGACTCCGGTGTGCGCCTGCCGAACTGAAGATCGGAATGATGTGCGATGACATTGGGACACGCGCCCGATATCACCCTGCATCACTTTACGTATTGACAAGCGGGGCCCGCCCCTGCATGCCGACCAGAAGATTCAGGCCCTTGGTGTTCTATTTAAGATCTCCATTTCTACCTCCGTAACGTTACTTGACTCTGCCAGTGCCTCAGCTCATCTGCTGCTGAAATCCTCATTCGTGCCTTCATTACTTCTAGACTTGGCTATTCCAGGATGCTCTTTCACATTCTACCCTCTCTAAGCTTGAGGTCACCCAAAACTCTGCTGTCCATGTTCTAACCCGCAACAAATGCTGATTACCCATCACCCCTGTGCTCACTGACCTATAATTGTTCCTGGTTAAACCAAGCCTTGATTTCAAAATTCTCATCCTTGTGTCCAAATCCTTCCATGGCCTTGCCTCTCCCCATCTCTGTAATTCCCTCCAACCTCACAACCTTCTGAGACCTGTGCACTCATCTAATTAGCCTCTTGAGCATCCCAATTTTATTTGGCTCACTATTGCTGGTCAAGCCTTCAGGTGCATGGGCTCTAAACTCTGGAAATCCCTAAACCTCTCCGCTTCTCTACCTCTTCTTTCTCCTTTGAGCTGCTGCTTAAAATCTACCTCTTTGACCAAACTTTTATCACCGTATGTGGCTTGGTGCCAAATTTTTCTTTAAAACACTCCTGTGAACTGCCTTGGAAAATTTTATTACTTTAAAGTCGCTTTATAAATGCACATTTTTGTTCTGTTGTGATGGGTTTTAAGTGCATTTCAGTTCCTGGTTTGCTGTGTGTGAATACTTCAATTTGATTGGTTACCTGCCTGCTTGCTGACACATCAGTGCTGCTGCACGCCAAGCCTTCCTCTTGAACCATTTATGGCACAGAAGGAGGCCATTTGGCCCATCCAGTCCATGCTGGCTCTCTGTAGGACATATCAGTCAATCCCATTCCCCTGTTCTATCCCCGTAACCCTGCAAGTTTATTCCCTTCAAGTGCCTATCCAATTTCCTTTTGAAATCATTGATCCTCTCCGTTTCCACCATCCACGTAGGCAGGAAGTTCCAGGTCATTACCACGGGCTGTGTAAAAAATGTTCTTCCCCACACCCATCCTGTATCTCCTGCCTAATGCCTCCACTAGTCCTTATACCATCAGCTAATGGGAACAATTTTTCCTGGTCTACCTTACCTGTCATAATCTTGCACACCTCTATCTGACTTGTCACCCGATGTAAACTTCTGTTTTGGGGATCTCTAGATACTTGTGGGCAGTTTTCTTTGAGATCAGTATTAAAAGCCCTTGATTTATCACTGACCGCAAAACCTGGGCCATTGTTTCTTCTGAGCACATTATATTGAGGCCCATCCTGGGTTTTGATAAAACCTGGTTGTTGAGCAATGAGGCATTTGAAAAATTGGCATCTCAAGACTTTCCACTTGCGTTTGTTTTGGAGTGCGTGTAATTACAATATTGCTGAAAAGAGAGACATATTGCCAAACCTTTTTGGTTGCACTCATTAGGACAAACACAAGAATGCCAAATTTCAAGTGATCACAACAATTTATACCACAGGAGAAAAGGGTGCTGATCGGTTGGCAAGTCGACTGTGGCTGTGGCATTGCCATGGAAAAAGCCGCAGGAAACTCTAGGCTCAGCAAGTTCCCGGGTAATTCAAAAAGGGTGCAAGGTTTGAATGTATTCCTTTTGTTTGCTGAGAACGGGTCCTCGCTTATGAATATATGTCACTTTTAACAAGTGTAAATGAGCCAGATTATGAGCTCAACTGGTTATCTTAAATTGGTTGTTAGTGAAGCTATTAGCGCACCCAGGATTTTTCAGCAAGATCGCGGAATGACGTTTTGTTTTGCATTTTGCAAGTGTGGGCTGGTTGAGCACGATCTGTACTTTGCCTTTTACGAGCAACCGAAACAAAATGCTGTTTGATTCGATCAGGCAATCATTGGGACATACCTGGCATTGCACCAGCATGTAAATTCATACGCAGCATTGCTCCATTGTGTGGTAGGCAGTATGTCTTTTTGGAGTGGCGGCAGTATCCTGTTAGTGGAAAATACCACTCATGTAGCCACTGCATAGTAGCAGCATGAAACAATATTTCAGTAATTAACAGTAATTACAACAGGCCCACATGGAGAAACATTAAGTGAGCAACTAGTGAGAGCTGAGGTCACAGATTGAGGAGGCTCACCTGTATTCATGCCAGTTGTAACTGGTGGGTTTGGGGGATTGAACCGAAACAAGGAGTAATGAGCCTTTCACAATGTGTGAGTTTGTAAGCCCCATTTCTACTTTTTTACAGTACTTTCCACTATTCCCTTTCATCTCCTTCCCTATAGCACAAGCATGTGTCACAGGCTAAAGTAGAAATGAATAAAACATCTGTTTTTGATTTCTTTTCCAGATGGGCCTTTGTGATGAAGAAACATCTTAGCACCCATTTATTGGGCAAACACGGCATTGGGACTCCGAAGGAACGGTAGGAGAACTGGCTAATAATATTTGGCCATTTAATTTTCTTTGCATTGCATCACCTCAGATCTGTATCCAAATCCAGCTTACAAAAGTCAAAGGCATATAATTAAAAAAAATATATATTTCTGTTTGCATAATGAGCAAACCCTCAAGACCAAACCAATTTGGGTGATTCAGTACGTTTGTAGGTCGATTTAATGGCCGGAGATTTCAGCCATCTATATTCCTTCAACCTTTCTCTTTCTGAACACGATGAGGGACCATTTTAACCCAACATGCTGGGTGGGAAGCCCACGGACTCATGTGGAATGCCGATTTTACCGACAGCCCCCCACACTCGCCCAGCATTGCCTTCCATTGACTTCAGTGATACTTAATGATTTATTTCAAAATCTGAGACTTATTAAATGCTGTGTCAACTTGCAACTTGACCTCAGGGAAGATTAAATTGGAACTGGGTGTAAAACCAGTGTTGCACGCAATTTCACCAGTTTCATGATGAGCAAGTTAGATTAAAATTGTCCCTGATTGGTCTTCCACGGGGATGTTATGTGCAGCTTTAGAGCTCCAATAGCTCAAAGTTGAATGCAGCAAGCTAGCCTTTGTGACTACGATGACTGGAAATTTACATAAAAGTACCATTAAGTACTAATATGTATCTATTTAACTATCGATAGTTGCGGCTGCTGCATGTTTGTTTAGTTAGAGTAAGTTTAAATGCAATCAGATGGTTAATGGTTCTTTGCGTTTGTAACTAAAAGCCTAGCCAACCTGTATTTTCTTCTATAGTATGTTAGGATACAAACAATTTTTCATGAGAACATGTTTGTCTTTAACGAGCAACCTATTCATTTGAATTTATCAGATTAAACAACAATTGTTCATAATTTACCAGGCAAATGTGGTTTCCTACAAAATTTTAAAGGTAAAAAAAGTTATTGCAGCCTATTGCCGTATTTGAAAAACTACTTCTTATGGAAATCTTTCTCAATAAATTTAAACTGCTTCGAAATAAATTTACTTTTTCCCAATAAGGTTCAATAAAAGAAAGAGTGGAAAGAGTATTTTATTTGCAACCAAATCGGCTAACATGTGAGAGTTTACTTTCCCTTAACTGCATGGTTTTCACACAGGTGTTTTGAATACAATAGTTTTGGTTCTGCAGAGGATGTCGTATTCTTTGGGAACAGCGAAAGATAAAGAAATTTGGCATGTTTATGCAATCTATTATGTAGTATCAAAAACACATGCAGAGAACAAACTTTTTAACAAACAGATTAACGTGTTTAACTATAACATTATGGCGTCTCTCATGGACTGCAAGGTAATATTGTGCTTTTGATAGGTTTCGGCAAATACAAGTCAAGGCAGGAATGTAAACAGTATACCTCATCTTCCGACTAGGCACTTTACAGCCTTCCGGACTGAATATTGAGTTCAACAATTTTAGATCATGAACTCTCTCCTCCATCTCCACCCCCTTTCCATTTTTTCCCCCTCCTTTTTGTTTTTTCTTATAATTTATATAGATTTTTCTTTTCCTACCTATTTCCATTATTTTTAAATGTATTTCCATCCATTGTTTTATCTCTACCTTTTAGCCTATTTCGATCCCTTCACCCCACCCCACCCCCACTAGAGCTATCTGTACCTTGTTTGTCCTGCTTTCTACCCTTAATTAGCACAAAAACAGAATTACCTGGAAAAACTCAGCAGGTCTGGCAGCATCGGTGGAGAAGAAAAGAGCTGACGTTTCGAGTCCTCATGACCCTTCAACAGAACAATTAGCACATTCCTTTAGATAATATCACCACCTTCAACACATCTCTGTCCTTTTGTCTGTGACATCTTTTGGTTATCTCCACCTATCACTGGCCCTTTACCTAGCTCTTCTTGTCCCAACCCCCCCCCTCCCCTGCTCCCCGTTAAACCAGCTTATATTTCACCCCAATACTATTTTTACTTAGTTCTGTTGAAGGGTCATGAGGACTCGAAACGTCAGCTGTGCTCTTCTCCACCGATGCTGCTAGGCCTGCTGAGTTTTTCCAGGTACTTTTGTTTTTGTTTTGGATTTCCAGCATCCGCAGTTCTTTGCTTTTAAACAGTATACAGTTCTTTTCAACCAAAGTGAACAATGTCAGTGCTGAGAAATGGAATATTTTCACCATTGGAACACCCTATAACACAGTATACTGTAGGAATGTGTTCAATCTTGATTGGGTCTGGGTGAAATATATTTATTTCTGTCCGGCCACCTAAGGACTGCCCATCTCAGGTGATACAGATGGAAGCATGCATAGAGCTGCAGGGCCTATATTCTAACTTATTTCGTTGTGCTTCCCATTTGTGAGAAGGTTCTCTAAGCCACTGGTTCTCAAACTGTTTAGGAAAGGGGTCCTTCAACCAAATGGATTAGTAATGACGAATTCCCCACCTATATTATAACACCATGCAATAGTCTAAACACAACGGGCAGTCTTAAGTAAAGCAGCAGCCTGGGAACGAGGGGTCACTGTTTAAAAATAAGGGGTTGCTCTTTTTTTAATTCATTCACGGGATGTAGGTTTTGCTGGCTGGGTCAGCATTTATTGCCCATCCCTAATTGCCCTTGAGAAGGTGGTGGTGAGCTGCCTCCTTGAACCGCTGCAGTCTATGTGGTATAGGTACACCCACAGTGCTGTTGGGAAGGGAGTTCCAGGATTTTGACCCAGCCACAGTGAAGGAACAGCGATATATTTCCAAGCCAGGATGGTGAGTGACTTGGAGGGGAACTTGCAGGTGGTGGTGTTCCCATCTATCTGCTGTCCTTGTCTGTAGATGGTAGTGGTCGTGGGTTTGGAAGATGCTGCCTAAGGAGGTGAATTCCTGCATTGCACTTTGTAGGTGGTACACACTTCAAGAAAGAGATGAGGAGAATTTTTTTTCTCTGAGGGTTGTGATTCTTTGGAACTCTCTTCCTCAAAAGGCAGTGGAGCAGAGCCTTTGAATATTTTTAAGGCAGAGCTAGATAGATTCTTGATTAACAAGGGGGTGAAAGGTTATCAGGGGTAGGCAGGAATGTGGTGTTGAGGCTACATTCAGATCAGTCATGATCTTATTGAATGTCGGAGTAGGCTCGAGGGGCCGAGTGGCCTACTCCTGCTCCTAATTCGCATGTTTATTCTGGTGCCCTTTCTCTGAGTTTAAATATGCGGTACTTAAATATTTAAAACCTCGCCTTTCTTGCACTGGGTTGAACTCACCTGGCGCCCATTTCCAGCCTTTGTAATTGCGGGCCTACTTGTCGACATTTCTGGTGTTCTCAATGTCTCTCCATGCTCGTTGCCTCCAAGGTGAAGGAGCCAGCCCGTTCTGTGCTGCACTGCAATCCGCTCACACCCTCTCAGCTCGTGCCTAGCTCACCTCCTGCTTCTGCCTATCTGCTTACTGTTCACCCACAGCACCCTGAACGGTTGCCCTGTAAGGCCTGCACTGCTTGGTAAACACTTCTGTATTATTTTTATACCTCCCGGAAAGTCTCTGAGGAACCCCCAGGGCCTATGGAACCCCCCCAGCTTGTAAACCACTGCTGTCAGCTTCCCTTTTCCTGTGCTCCCATAGATACTGTAGAAGGCATGCACTGACCATGTGAAACTAGTCAGCCAGGCGTTCAGGTAATATTGACATTGAGCGAAACCAGTGTTCCTTGACCTCCACAGGCAGAACATGCTTTTGCAGTGGAGAATCAGATTTCATTCCTGGAGCTGTTGGAATGCAATATTTCTGGGTCATCTTCTAAATCAAGGTCTTCCATCATCAGTGGATGGGAATCTGTTCAGTTCGAAGTAAACTTCCACTATTTAGATTTATGATGTCAGACAGTAGATGTTTCTGCTATGGCACGTGGCTAAGTTCATTCTCCATGCCACAAGTGCGATTCGTTATATTGTGGAATATCTGCAGTGATTGTTTGACTTGTGTCTAAAGCTCAGTTCCGTTTGACCAAATGCAGCTGTCATCCTGACCTTTCATGAACCACCAGTGTCAGCTCTGATAGGCTCTCATTTTTAAAAATGTGTACTCAGGATGTGACTGAGGTTAAGACTGTATTTATCGTCCATCCCCAGTTACCTTCTGAAGATTTTAATGGGCGTTCTTGAATCGCTGCATGTTGGTGATAGGGAAGGAATTACAGGATTTTGAACCAGCAGCAATGAAGGAATGGTGGAACATGTGCAGTTCAAGAAAGTGTGTGAAAGTGGTGAATTGCAGATGACACTGTTGTCCCCATGGTGCTGCTACCCTTGCCTATTCAGTGGTAGCAGATCTGGACGGCATAGTGGAGCCAAATTGGCAAGTTGCAGCATTGCATCCTGTAGGTAGAATATACTGCAGTGTACACTGTTTATATCCGTGTACAAGTCAGATTTTTAAGACAATTTTTTAGGCCAAAAGTCACGGGGTCAACTTTAACGATCCAAAAAAGACTGTAATGAACCATAGTAATTAAAAATGGACCATAGTAATTACCAGTAAGTAATTAATAATCACATCACGGTTTGTCATTCATAATCTGAACACTTTAATGATTTGAATAAATAAAAACAAAATTTAAACATGTAAGTCTGTTTATTTACCAGTATTCATTTTCATTAGTATTTATACATTTACAATGAAATTGAACCTTAACAACTCCGGCATTATATTTTGCTTCTGAAATTTTTGGGCTTTGATCTCTGAAAAACTAGGGCTGACTTTGACACATGGTGCATGAAAAATTACATTTTTTTGAGCCAAAGACCATGGATTGACTTTTACATGAGTGTGTATGTTTAATGGCAGGGGAGCCAATCAAGCACACTACTTATTCCTGGAAGATTGAACTTGTGCTGTGGCTGTAGTGATGCTGGTGAGTGGTGATCATTCTGTCACACTTAGGGCTGAGATAATTGGCCTCCAACATCCACCAACATTTGTGCTTGGTATGCCTTCAGCCCACTGTACCTAGCTTTTTTAGCTGCTAGACATGTTCTGAATCTATTCCACTCAGTATGGTGATCATGAAAACAGCATAATAGACCATGTCTTCCATGTGAAGATGGGACTTCATCTCCACAAGGATTGTGTTCCTGTCACTCCTACCAATACTATCATGGACAGATGTATCAGTGACAAATAGAATAGCTAGGATGATGTCAAGTAGGTTATTTCTTTGTGTTGGTTCGCTTGCCACTTCCCATAGGTCCAGTCTGTAGGCTCTGACTTTCAGGACTGAACGAGTACAGGCAATGGTGACACTACCAAGCTACTCTTGGCATGGGGCATTGTATTTTGGATGGAGGATTTCATTCTGTGGCCCTGCAACTTTTAGTGCTTTCACCAAGAGTGGTGTTCAACATGGAGAAACACTGATTCATATGAACATACAAATATTCATATATTCATCAGCTGAGGGAGGGCAATGGGTGGTGATCAGCAAGAGAAACAGAACATACCCAGGGATAGAGGATTCTGGGGCTTTAGCTGATAAGCATGACTCTGTGAGTATGACAGGCCTTCCTAGTCTGTGGGACAGCACTCCCAACATTGGCACCAGTCACAGATGTGAGGACTTTGCTGTGTTCTCTGGGCTGCATGTATCTTTGTTGTGTCCTGATTCAAAGTCAATCGAAAGTGAAAACAGGTGGCCAACCTTATTCTGTCAGTTTTCTATGGTGTGGGTTAGGTTAAAATTATCCCTTAGGTCTCTTTTTTCTTCCCTCTTCAGCTTAACGCATTTTCTAAAGTTTATAAAACAGAAAACTAAAGCTACACCATGTGTAAAATTAATTAATTTTCTCATTCTTTCTCTCACATGCGCAGCCCCTCTGTGTTTTAAAAACCCAATCAATATAAATTTTACTCATTAAAGCATTTGAAATTTTTCCTCTTGCTTTTCAAAATCAGTTGAAAAAAAGCCATCGAAT